>NW_011889194.1:241755-243992 GCF_000151845.1 Pteropus vampyrus
TAAATTACCAATCTCGCCTTCCCCCCTGCCCCGTATCCCAGTGGGGCACGTGGCCACATTAAGATAGGATGCTTCCTGGAGACGTCTTCCCAGCATTGGGGAAGGTGACCCTTTAGTGGGGGGAAAAAAGCTACATGTCACGTGTACTTCAGGCTTGGCTAGAAATAACCCGAAGAGGAGAGAATCAAGTCCAGGGCAGCAGAGCAAGCAGAGTGGTGTGACTGATTTCTGATTTTTCCTTGGCACCGATTAGAATCTTCTTCCCAGGATCCTTTGCAGTGACATCTGGCCAAATGGCTGTATTTGAGCCAAAAAAGTACGTGTAAATGACTAGCACAACCTTGGGTGTCATGCACTGGAGATGGTAGAGCCACAGGATGCAGGAGGCTTGGGGCCCTGAAGCACTACTTGGAGAGGGCCAAGCAGGCACATCCACTCTGGATGGTATAGGATCGAGAAATAAGCCTCCTTCATGTTTGAGGCCTTATACATCACCGGGTCTGCTTGTTACAGCAGCTAATGTTGCCCTAACTAACACGGTGATTGCACATTGGGCTCTGAAGGCAGAAAAATCTAGGTTTGGTATCCAGTAGCTGTGTGATCTGGAGAAGTTACAAGAACCTCTCTGAGCCTAATTTCCTCAGATGGAAAAATGGAAATAAAATACTTGGGAGGATTAACCCATACACAGCAATCAATGGGTGTGGCATCGCCGAACCGTCTCGTGACTGTTAGCGACCACCTGTGCTGTCATTATTGGCCACGTCCTGTCAGCAACCAGACAGCAAGGCACGGAGACAGGAGGTGGAATGGTTGTTTAGTTATCAGCCTAAGCTTTCTACGTTTCTTGAATGAACGAACAGATGAACTAACAACGTCGCCTTCTATGAGGATCATGCGTGTGCAAGCGTACCCTCCCCCTGGGGACAGCACGCGTCTGTGACTCAGCTTGCTTTCCTCCCCAGTCTTGGCAGAGTGGCTTGTGCAGGAGATGACTCAGTAAACGTTTGCTTGTTACCGGATGCAGGTAAACAATGCCCACTGAGAAAACACGGAGTTTATTCTAATAAATGAATGAATGGATGAATGAACTTTTAATAACTGGAAGAGTTATTCACTATTACATCCCAACTACCTGAGCCAGGGCAGGGCAGAGCGTGTATACTGGCTCAGTAGTTATAGAATAAATTTATAATATCCTTTTTTTTTTCCTGACATGAGCAGACTTCATTTATTATTCGACTTCACTCAAAAACCCTCATGTCAGTTCCTAGATGGACAAAAGGGAGAAGGAACTTATTTATTTTTTGAGGAGGGGGAGAAGATGTCAGAAAATGGGGACGTGACAGGTACACGTCTTACTGTCAGCTCAGAAAAATGCACTTGACACTTTCAAGCCAGGCGGGCCTCTCTCTGTGGGCTGGGTCTGTTACTTACTTGCCCCGAGAACCTGAGCAAATGGCTTAATCTCCATCTTCGCCACCTTCACATCTGTAAAACGGGTGCAGAGCAGACAGCTACAGCCCAATCTCCCTCCCCTTCTGTGCGGTCATACAAGAGAAAGGGGTTGTGTCCAGCTAGGGTGACACTTCTGGGCACCCCCGGCGGCCAGGGGGATGAGGCACGCCATAGTTTAAGACAGGAGTCGGCCAGCATTTTCTGTAAGGGGCAAGAGAGCAAACACTTTGGGTTTTGTGGGCCACATGGTTCTCTGCCGAAACTACTCAGCTCTGCCATTCGTAGCGTGAAAGCCTCACAGACAATACCTGACCAAATGCGCGTGGTGTGTTCCAATAAAACCTGACTTACGAAGCAGGAGTGGGCCAGATTTGGCCTGTGTGCCATAGCTGGCCAACCCCTGGTTTAGGAGACACTCAGCCTACTAAATATAGTCATTAGCCTTCCAGAAAGAGCATCTTGATTAGAAATTCTGTCCTGCGCGACCTCACAAGCCACCAATTCTTAGAATGCAATACACATGTGTGTGTGTGTGTATATATATATATATATATATATATATGGTTTTTTAATTTATAACTGTTCCGTTTCCCTAAAATCCTCACCATTTCCTTTTACATCAACGCTCTCCTGCCTCGAACCACACCCCCATGGGCTACGTCACTTCCTGTTCCTTCTTCTTTTGCAGGACTGCCTCCATAATTTGCACGACCCGCTACGAGGGAAAACTGGGGGCCCCTTGTCCCCAAATTAAGAGTTTCAAGAGCGTGATAGCGAGC
>NW_011889194.1:246332-251222 GCF_000151845.1 Pteropus vampyrus
TGCCTTTGGATATTTGGATCAGGGATCAGATGAATGATAAGAACCAGAGTCCTTGGCTTACACATGGCAGCTGTCATCACCGGCCAACCAATTACGTACAGCTCCCCAGCTCCCCCAACGCCCAGGGAGGCCCAATCGTAAAAGAGAAAGCCAGCTTCTTCCACGGCGAGTCTCTCCTGATCCAGAACTATTCCCGATTGACGAAATTAGTGAAGGACAACAGAAGAAAAGTCATTACTGAATAATCCCTTCACATTTCTAGTCCAGGGGGCCTTCATAGCATCCTTCTAATCCAATTAGGCGATGCAGGAAGCTTTGTCTTAATTCCTGACTTCATCGGGACATGCTGGGTCACAGGCAAACCTGGCTTAATAAGGTGTCACCTAAACATTGGACGGTACATACAAAATGAGCACATAGCAGGGGTGAAGTGGGGGATAAGGAGATGGGTGGTTGCTGCTTGGAAGACTTCCTGTTTCAAAGAGCCAATGGGTGACTTAGCCCTCTGCTGTCTTCCTCGCTGAGGCTTCTGATTGGGCGAGACGTCAGCTTCCCTCCTCTCCGCCCACTTTGCTCTGCCCTGACCTGTGAGAGCTGTGTGCCGTCTGTCTGGCGACTGGAACTCAGCTAACGACAGGACTGGTGATCGTTTTCACAGGGTGGCGTTTACGGAGGGCCCAATGCACACCTGGCACGGTCTGAGGCACTTTACACACACCGTTTCTCATCCTCACAAAATCCCTGGGCTGAGGAGAGGGTATCCCCATTGTAAGGCCATACGGCTCGTTAGGGCTGGAGCTGGGGATTCAAAGCCAGATGTGTTGGATTTCTAAAGCTGGTGTCCTTCACCTGTGGCCCTTCCCAAGTGAAACTAAGGGGCTACCACGCAAATAGTGGGTGCCGGGCCCCCTGACGTCTAGCCAGGAAACCCCAGCAGAGCCAGTCAGTCCCAGCCAACGCCCACGGGAGGGCCGATCTGTGGTGCCAGCTGTGTGCTGGGCTGGGGTTGCACCTAGGATCAGAAAGCATCGAGGAGTGAGGGACACCTCTGATCTCTGTCCGTCCATGAGTGTGCTGGTTTCAATAGTGTCCCCCGCCACGTTCATGCCCACCTGGAATCTCGGAATATGACTTTGGGAAAGAGGGTCTTCTGCTGATGTCATTAGCTAAGATGAGGTCACGCTGGGTTAGGGTGGGCCCTGACGCCAACGGCGAGGGTCCTCGTAAGAAGACCAGGCAATGACACACGGGGAGGAGGCCGTGGGGCAGCGGAGGCAGAGACTGGAGTGGCGCATCTGTAAGCCGAGGACTGTCAGAGATTGTGAGTCAGCACCGGGCGCTAGGACAGAGGACCAGACCCTGAGGACAACCTCGCTTTAGGCCCCTGACCTCCAGAACTCCAAGAGGAGAAATTCGTGGTATTTCAAGCCGCCTGGTTTGTGAGAACTAGTTACAGCAGCCTCAGGGAATTAAGTGAACCAACCCAAACCCACGCGCAAGGGGGAAGTGCCCGCTCTCCTCCGTGGGGCCGTCGGGTCAAGTTCTCGACCCTTTCTCCTCCCGCCTCCTCTTCTGGGTCTGGACTGACTGGCTTCCTCCTTGACTTGCTCCCCGCCGGGCTTTCCTCCTTCTTTCTCTGGACCAGGTAGACTTTTCCCGTCTTTACGCTGCTTCCTGTTCGTGGCCTCGCGGGTCCTTCCCTGAGTGGTGCAAGGCTCCCTCTCGCCACCCCTGGCACCTGTCAGCCGCCTGTCAATCAGCTGGAGGCGCCTTCTCAGAGGAAGCCAATGAGCAAACGAGGCCTTCTCTTCCATGGCTTTGACACTGCTGGGGGCCGCCTCTCCTTCCAGAACCCACCGGACCTTTGGCAGCCCAGGGACTGCCTTCCCTTGATCATCCTGGCTTTTTTTTTTTTTTTTTTGACTACTTCTCTTGGCTCAGAAACCACCTTTTTTTTTTTTCTCCCCATGCTCCAGCCCCTTAAATGTCGGCATTTCTAGCCTGTTCTACATTTTAGCTCTAAATTAAGCCAACCCCGTGGCCCTCAACGGGAAGCGATTTTGTCTCCCAGAGGACGTTTATAAATGTCTGGAGACACTTTTGATGGTCACAGCTGGGGGGTGGGGGTGGTTACTATTGGCATCTAGTGTATCGAGGCCAAAGCACCCTCCAAGTGGCCTGACAATAAAAAATGATTTAGCCCCACGTATCAGTTGTGTCTCTGTTGAGAAACCCCGAGTTAATGCAACCTCGCCTGGATGCTCCCAACCATCCACCTCCGGGCTGCATCCCTAGCCTCCTACATGCTCAGGAGGGAGCGGATCCTGCACTGCTTCTTAGAGACTCTTAATGTGTGTTCACATCTGAAAGGCTCTGACAAGTTCTGCAGCGATGTGTAAACTTGTTTGACTTCATTTAATCGACCATTTCCTGGAGGTATGGAACTACAGAAACCCTCTGATCGGGCAATAGTCACTAATACTTTTCTGAAAGAATCTACGATATCTAACATTTACTGAGCACTTGCTATGGGCCAGCAGTGCCCTAAACATGTCACGTGTCCTCTGAGGCCTTTCTGCCTTTCAGACATTGGCGTGTGGCAGGCAGGGAGGTGCAGTGATCGAGTGCAGGCTCTGGAGTCGGGCAGTGGCTTTGCATCTGGGGTCACACTGATGATCTGTGCGACCTTGGTGAGTTCCTTTGCTTCTGTAAGCCTCAATTTCCTTGATTTAAATGGGAACGTATTTAGTACCCATGTCAAAGGGTTGCGAGGCTCAAATGAAATAAAATACATCAAGGGATTTATGCTAAGCTCTCAGCTCTGCTGGCTATTGATTCGTTGGTGGTGGTGAAGACCGTGGTGGTGGCGATGACGGTGATGGAGGCGGTGGCGGAGGTAGAGATGGTGAGGATGGAGGTGGTGACGAAGGTGGTGATAGTGGCGATGGAGGTAATAATGATGGCATTGTTAGTGATGAAGGAGTGATGGCTGTGTTGGCGTTGGTGGTGGCGATGGAGATGTGGAGGTAGTAGTGGTGACGGTGTTGGCGATGGTGGTGTTGTTGGTATAGTGTTGGTGACAGTGTTGGCGATGTGTAGTGGCTGATGGTAGTGTTGGTGACGGTGTTGGTGACTGTTGGCGATGGTGTTGGTGGTGATGGAGGTGGTGTAGTGGCTGGTGGTAGTGTTGGTGACGGTGTTGGTGACAGTGTTGGTGACGGTGGTGGCAATGGTGTTGGTGACAGCGTTGGCGATGGTGTTGATAGAGGTGGTGTAGTGGCTGAGGGTAGTGTTGGTGACGGTGTTGGTGACGGTGTTGGTGACGGTGGTGGCGATGGTGTTGGTGACAGCGCTGGCGATGGCGTTGGCGATGGTGGTGATGGAGGTGGTGTAGGGGCTGATGGTAGTGTTGGTGACGGTGGTGGTGACAGTGTTGGTGATGGTGTTGGCGACGGTGTTGGTGACGGTGGTGGCGATGGTGTTGGTGACAGCGTTGGCGATGGCGTTGGCGATGGTGGTGATGGAGATGGTGTAGGGGCTGATGGTAGTGTTGGTGACGGTGGTGGTGATGGTGACGGTGTGCTCTGTGTGCATTGCCCTTCCTGTTTTCTCTTGACCTGATGAAATTATATGCACACTTAGTGATTTAGTTCAAAGACTGTGACACTTTCCCCGATTTTGCCTCCTTGGAGCTTAATTCCTCCTCATTTGTGTTCTGCATATTTTGTCAGTGCGTCCGCCATGCCACTGGCTGCCATCGGCTGTCAGGACTCCCATACCTACGTGTCTCCGCTGCTCTGCAGGGGCAGCCCTCCCTTCTCTTCGGCATTTGCAAAGAGTGGCCATTTAACAAACACATGCTGACATCAAACGAGGGTGGATTACTAAGGCCCCAGAACTTTCCAACTTGCCTCTCCCAACCTCAAAGAAGCAACGAGGGCAGGAGCAACCCACAGGAACCCTGCCTCCCTACCTTGCCTCAAGGCAAGCCGATCCCCAGCTTCAAATCACTGTGAGAATGAGGGCAGCGCCAGGAGACAAGCTTCGTCACAGGGTGAGCCCTGCTCGCCCTGCTGAGACACAGTGAGGGGTGAGAGCTGGGGCTGGGCCTGGAAAAGCCGCAGCCCGGCTCCCCACTGCCAGCCTGTGCCAGAGACGTCTCACTGCAGAGGCCAGCAGAGTCCTCCGAGCAGAGATTTAGGTAGGAAGGTGTGGGGCAGGAGGCTTTCGGCACACCAAGCAGCTGGCAGAGATGCCTGGCTTCAATGCAGAGCAGGCAGGCTGACGAATCCTGGGCCCGCCCAGCCTGCATACAGGTTTTGCTGAGCTCACGCTCTATTTGAAATTAAAATAGTTGTCAGCTGCATCAAGAGATGTCAGAGAAAAATTCAGATTTCTTACTTAAAAAAAAAAATTAGAAAATTGAGTAAGACTGGACCTGGGATCCTCGTGGCCACAGGCTGGGGCTCTGGCTGGGGCCTGTGCCATTGGGCCAGGCACAGTCTGGGCCTGCTCGCTCCAGGTGGTCCAGTCCTGCCTGGCCCCCTCAGGGCATTTTGTGACTCTTCAGTGAAGGAACAGCAGAACATGAAGACGCCAGCTTCATACTGGTTAAGAGCATGCGCTCAGGAGTCCTGCGGGCTCGGCTTCATAGCCTGGTTCTGCCTCCGGCTGGCTGGGTGACCTCAGGCAAGGGACAGACTCCTTCTCGGTGCTAGCTTCCTCTCAGGCCAAGCGAGGATGCTGACGACAGCGCTTCTCGTGCTGAAGAATTCAACAAGACCACACAGGAAATGCATCCTGGTGACCCCCATAGAGTGACCTGTGTCCGCAGTGAGGTGAGTCTGTTCATCGCCTCCATTGTGAGACGCCTGAGACTGGATGAACGCA
>NW_011889194.1:251892-253056 GCF_000151845.1 Pteropus vampyrus
AGAGATTTAGGTAGGAAGGTGTGGGGCAGGAGGCTTTCGGCACACCAAGCAGCTGGCAGAGATGCCTGGCTTCAATGCAGAGCAGGCAGGCTGACAAATCCTGGGCCCGCCCAGCCTGCACACAGGTTTTGCTGAGCTCACGCTCTATTTGAAATTAAAATAGTTGTCAGCTGCATCAAGAGATGTCAGAGAAAAATTCAGATTTCTTACTTAAAAAAAAAAATTAGAAAAGTGAGTAAGACTGGACCTGGGATCCTCATGGCCACAGGCTGGGGCTCTGGCTGGGGCCTGTGCCATTGGGCCAGGCACAGTCTGGGCCTGCTCGCTCCAGTTGGTCCAGTCCTGCCTGGCCCCCTCAGGGCATTTTGTGACTCTTGCGTGAAGGAACAGCAGAACATGAAGAAGCCAGCTTCATACTGGTTAAGAGCATGCGCTCAGGAGTCCTGCAGGCTCGGCTTCATAGCCTGGTTCTGCCTCCGGCTGGCTGGGTGACCTCAGGCTCCTTCTCGGTGCTAGCTTCCTCTCAGGCCAAGCGAGGATGCTGACGACAGCGCTTCTCGTGCTGAAGAATTCAACAAGACCACACAGGAAACGCATCCTGGTGACCCCCATAGAGTGACCTGTGTCCGCAGTGAGGTGAGTCTGTTCATCGCCTCCATTGTGAGACGCCTGAGACTGGATGAACGCAGTGACTTGCCCAAGAACTCCTGGCTCGTGAGTGACAGTCTGGGGTCAAATGCAGACGGCCTGCCTCCTGCATCCAAGGTCATGACCACTACCCACTCTAAGTGGTGCACTTCCGAGGCCAGTTACGTTGGGTGGAAAATGATCCTTCCATTTTTGCCATTACAGAGCTCTGCACATGGCTCTGTCCCCACATCTCGTGACTGTTCAGTTATGTCCTTGCCTCTCTCGCTAGGCTGTGAGCAGCTCAAGGTCTTGTGATAGTGATCTCTGTATAGCCAAGGCTTGGCACACAGCCGTGCCCTGTCACCTGTTTGCTTAATGAATAATAAATAAATGCTTAATGAATAAATAAGCCTGATGAATAAATAAGCACACCAGAAATCGATCAAATCAGCCATTGGGTACGGAGTAGATAAAAACAACAAAGAATTAATAAGATCAGTTCACTGACTTCCCTTCCCCCCGCCCCCCGCCCCC
>NW_011889194.1:257206-265118 GCF_000151845.1 Pteropus vampyrus
CCGTTCAGCGCAGACAAGCAAGTAGGATAAAGAACTACCTTTGACTGCCATTGGGTTGGAAACATTAAAGGTCCTCGTTCGGAGATTTGAAACATGAAAGGTCCAAGCATGCGTGACAACGTGTTTGGGTCATAAAGCTTGGTAACGCTCAAACGTCAATGTCCACAAGTGTAAATAACAGTCCTCAATAAACAACATCTACAGATATTATTATTCTTTGGGGGAGCTCCACAGTCAGACCTGTGTTTCATTTTTTTTCCCCCATTCTCATTCCAGAAAGAAGCTCAAAGATATATTGGAGAAATTATTCAATCTTTTTTTTTTCTAAACAGAACTTCCTCACCCCACAAGCCGCCATGCCTTGCAGCCGTTCTTGCCCGCCCCTCCCCGCTCCCGAGCGTAGCAATGTGTCTTGGTTGACGATACCAGTGATGTTCCAGGTATAAGATCAATGCCCTTCGTCCCGACGGGCAGAGAATTAGCTTCGCAGGACCTTTCTCGCGGCTGTAGGAAGGGCGCATGTAATTCAGCAGAGCCGGGCTGGGTTGCAGATTAGCTGTGAAGTGTGCCAGTAGCAAAAGGTCTCTTCCTTCCTGAGAGACGCAGGAGCTGGTGCTGCATCAACATTTCTTACTGGCGTTCTGAAGACGACGATCCAGTATCCATCTGGGCCCGAGTCTGCTCCCTGGGAGGCCACAGCAGTGTTGGTGCTCTGTGGCAACATACAGGGGCTCCGCCGGTGTCGCTTGGGAGACACTGTTGTGTTCAGCCACTTCTGGACAAGTCAGCTGACCGCCCAGGTAAAAGGCAGCAGCAGCAGGCTGGTAAGCCTCTGACCTGATCCCCACGTCAGTATTAAAACATTGCAGGTGGGAGGCGAGCTCCAAACTCCTCTGAAGGTCGCTGCTCATTCGTTAGCCATTCGACAAACATTTGTCGAGCGCCTGTTATGTGTCAGGCATCTCGCCTTCGAATAGCATCTTTCCAGTGAGTACAGGTGGATCTAAGGCACAGGCTGGAGGGTTTTTATAATGAGCTAAAATCGGATTTTGTCCCTCTGATTTCTCCATTCATGTCCCCCAGCCCTGAAAGTCAATTGAAAATCTTAGTCATTCCTCGTTAAACGTGTAATTTATTCCCATGAATCGGTTCTGAAGGTGACGGCAGAAAACGTTGGGACATACACTGGACATAGGAAGCGTGGGAGTCGGCAAGCTGTAAAGCGATAGACTATGAACAGTTTAGGCTTGGGAGACACACAGTCTTTGCTGCAACTCCTCCTCTCTGGCCTTGAGCTTGGGAAACAGCCATAGTAGATCTGTAAATGAAGGGGCGTGGCTACGGCTTTACAAAAGCAGGAGGACGCCCTTGCACTTGGACCAGGGACCCTGTCTTAGAGGAACTGGGTGACCCCGTCGTTGAGAAGTCGGGCATGGGTTTTCATGACGTTGGACCGCACTAAGGGGAACCTCCAAATGCCTTTCACGGCTTCCAAGGCCCTGCCTGACCAGACCCCTTGGTCTTCATGGCCCGCTGCACCCCACTGCTTCTTAAGCTTCAGCCGCCGGCTCCTCCTCTCCGTGCTTACTCGTGCCAGGTGCCTGCCTTCGAGACGTTGGCACCGCCATCCTTCCTGTTGCAAAAGCTCCACCTGGTCTGGACTCCGGTCCAGTTCAGAAACTAGGAAGTTCTTCTCACTTCCGCTGGCTTTTGCAAAATGGCCGAGGACTTTACATTATCTTATTTACCTTCACGGCAGTGAGGTGGGTGCGGTCATCAGCCCCATTTTCCAGACGTGATAAACGGTAGGCTCCATTTCACGTGGTTACCCCAACGCCAGCGAGTCCTTCTAATGAACAATCCAGGGGTCGCCCTTGATTCTTCTCTGCGTCCTTCATCTTTACAGCCAACCAATTGCCAAGTTCTGTCAAATCTGCCTCCTGAGCTGTTCTCACCTCCAACCTTCCCTCCTTCTTAATTGAACTCGCTGTCATTTCTTACCGGGGCTATCCCGAAAGCACGCTTATTGGACTCTCTGCCTATAGATTTCAACTCTTCTAACCCATCTGTCATCCATCTGTCCGTTTGATCTACTCAGCCTTTCATCCATTCATACATCTATCCCTTCATCCATCGTTCTGTCCATCAACCCTGGGCATCCACTTTGTGTCAGGCAGGGTGAGTGGTGAATAAAAATACAGAACCTATCTTCTGGGATGTTTTAGTCTGATTAGGAAAAGAGATGCTAAACAAACAACCGCATAAACACATGTGTGTTATAGACTAGAATAAATGCTATCAAATGCTTTCTCTCCCTTGAGAAATCGTCACTGGATTTAAGCTCTGATCCAGGGAATGACACGAGTTCATCAGGAGAGACAGCAGAACAGGGGTCTGGACGGGGAGACCAGCCCGTGGAAAAGCCTTCGGCTGAAGTTGGCTTTCTCTGGGGGCTGCAGCATGCTGCGGGGGCGGAGGGTAGGAGGGGTGGGGCCTGGCACTGTGAGCCATGGGGAAAGAAGGGACGAGAGTGACAAGGCTGGAGAGAGAGGTGGGGCAGATCACAGGGGGCCCCGAAGGCCGGCGTAACGAGATAGACTCGCCCTAGGGGCCATGGCCAGCCTTCGGCGGGTTTTCGGCGATGCTCAAAGTACATTTTAAGAAGAACACCCACTCACCAAAGGGAAAGGGGTGGGGGGGGTAGATGAAGGTAAAGGCGATCAAAGATCGGGTGACGAAAGGAAATCTGACTTTGGGCGGTGACACACGATGCAATATACAGATGAGGTATATGGAATTGTCCACTTGAAACCTATGCCATTTTATTACCCAATGTCGCCTCGATAAATTCAATAAAATAAAAAGCAGAACACTCTGGATGCGGAACGGAGAGTTGCCTGATGGAGAGGGTGAGGGGGGCGGCAGAGGCGGTGTGAGAGAATGAGTTAGGAACGCCCCGGCACGGTCCACACGAGAGACGCCGGCGCCCCCCCCAGAGAGCTCGCGGACACGACGGGGGAGACGGGAGTGACATTCGGGAGGGAGAACCGAAAGGTCTCAACGCTGGACGAAATGTGCCGACGAGAAAGGACTTTCAGAATCTCTTCCAGGACAGGCCGGCCTGAGCCAGCCTCGGCCACTCGAGCTCCTCGGAAGGGACTACTAATCCTGGGGGTGACGGCAGTAAGAGGACAGTTTCTACCGCACGAGCACCTGCTCCGTATCGCCCGGTCCTTGGCGAAGTGCTTCACACGTATCAATCAATCATCTCACTCAGCGGGACCTACGAGGCTGATGCGGTCATCGGTCTCGTTTTGCAGACGAGAAAAACGAGGTACAAAGAGGTTTAAACGGCACACGGAGTTCCCGTAGCCAGTCCCCAGTAGAATCGGGGCTCGACTCCAGGACCCCGAGGATTTGCACCCCATGTCCTTGACTCCCATCTGGGCAGCACCGTGTCTGCCCTTCTCAAGTTCATAGGAGCCTGCCCCAGGCGGTATCCCTGGAGGACAACCTCGGAGGACGCCAGATGTACCAAGACCGTCAGGAGGCTGAGCTCCGCTGGTCCACCGCAGTCTACTGCTGAACGGATGCGGTATTAACCCACCATTGGGGCCCTCCCACAGAGCCTCTGAAATGACACTTAAATGCCTTGAGAGCATCCCATGCTCCTCGCTAGTGCGGTTCCTGCGTTCACAGCTACACACGAGGAGGAGGGAGGCCTGGCGGACCAGGCGAATTGCCCTTGGTGGTCTAGGCTGAGGAAGTGATGGCAGCAACATCTCTGAAGTCTTTGGGTCCCCAGCGGCAATGCCGACAGCGTCCCGAAGCAAACAACACTGTCAGGCCAGGATGGAGCCCCAAGACCGCCACCCCGTCACGCCGGGCCTGGCGGCTGTGGCTTCGCTGGGCTTCCAGGTCACCTTGTCAGGCCCTCCGTCCTAGGACTCCCAGTATGAGTAGGGGCGAGGGCAGAGGTCCAGACGTACGGGTCACCCGCGGGGACTTGCTGCTTCCCTGGGCGGCTGTTACCACATTCAGGTTATAATATGGGTGACTCTTTTGGGGGTACAGTGCAGGAAGAGGCAGCCAAGCACCTTACCTTCTGTGGTTCTCTCCTTAACCTACCTCATCTGAACGGGCATAGTGGTCAGCTCATTCTGAAGCGGGAGGCGGCAAACTATGGCCCTTGGGCCAAATCTAGCCCGTCTGTTTTATAAATAAAGTTTTATGAGCGCACAGCCAACCCATTCGTCTGTATAGCGTCTGCATATTGAGTGGGGGTGGTTAAGACAGAGATTTTATTAATACTCTGCAGAACCTGAGGTGTTCGCCCCCGTCCAGGACCAGTGACCCGGGGGAAAGGACAGAAGTGGAAGGGACAGGATGTCATCCCACGCTGGTGCTTCCCAAAGTGTGGTTTGGATCAGCCGGAACATCTGCCGGAAACGGCATTTCTTGGGCCCCACCCCAGACCCGGATCAGCACCTCTGGGGGCAGAACCTGGGAGTCTTCATTTTAGGGAGCTCGAGCATGTGAGCTGCTGACCTTGGCCATGGCAGAGACCCGCTGGGATCTCAGGAGATGAGGATCTAGAGCTGTTACAGATCTGAAACCTCGTGGGGGCTCCTGCGAAGAAAGCAGACCCCTTTAGGAGAATGAGGGGGCTCTGGAAGCTTCCGACATCTTGTTCGGGACTGATACAGAACGTGTTGCCGTAACTGGTACAGCATTTTAGCAGGATCATTTGACGGTATCTACCGAAATTTAAAACAGATGAGCCTTCGGCCTACCGATTCCATTTCTTCGGGCACACCTAGCAGCCAGTCTCAAAGCGGGGTCCCCAAGAGAATCAAGCGCTACCGTCCTGGGCCATTGATTATAACCAGCAAATTAGCTCTTCTCCAATTCATCTGGAACGGTGCTGGTTATGCACCGTCTTTGGGGGAACTGAGAAAATAGTCACTCGACACAGCAAAAAACCAACCAAACAAACAAAACAGGTAATAAACTCAGCATCCACTGACAGATGAACGGCTCAACTGTGGTGTAGCCAGACTCCGGAGTAAGAATCAGCCATTATGAAGAATTATAGAGGCGATAAAAGATGATGAGAAAATAAATGTTATATTTTAAAAAAATTACGTAGGTCTCTATTTCCTGAGGGAGAAACGGGTCTCAGACCTAGATACACGTCCAAATGAAAAACGCAAGTTCTAGAACTATGCATCGGCTTCATGTACTTTTTGAAGTTCCCCATCCCCCAAACCAGATTCTATATTTTTGCAAGTTCCAGATTTATACATCGGTTTCTTATAATACAAAGCCCAACCCGCCACAAAACAAACCCTATTTCTGCATGCGTTGGATATAAAGATCTAAACGGACAACAGAACCATGCCTGCAGGTTTGCCGCTCAGAGAGAATCGCTGGGTTAGGTTTTCCCGTGATCTGCAGTGTTTTCTGGGTTTTTGAAATAATGAGAATGTACATCGTGCTGCTTGAATAATTAAAGAAATCGTAATGAGCATGCGTGCTGCATTAGCTGAGCAAGTTTTAAAAATAACAGGAATAAGCCGGCTCTCCATCCCACTGCCCTGTCTTCCTGCCACGGTCCTCTTTGGCTGCTGGAAGCGTCACGGGGCAGGGGCCCGGCGGCCTCGCAGTTAATCCCGCAGGCCTGTCGCTCCCCCGACTGCCCGCGGGACGCTCTGAGGTGAGCTATTAATTTGCACTTTGTGGCTCATCCTCGATTCTGATTTAGGGCAACATAAACCCTCCTCGAAATTCTGAAGAACGAATTAGTTTACTAATTTCGCCATTAAGAGTTTATCAAAGCGAGCACCATTTCAATGGTCTCGTAATCAATCATCATTTTCCGTGTTTATCTCCTATTCAATTTTTACCACAGGGTTCTATACACACCAATTTGCCTGATGCACTTCCTACATATGTTTTAAATTACTTTATCATTGTATAAATTTCACAGCCATTAAAAGGCTCTAATACCAGGATGGCTGACGTGGTGTTAAAAATTGGATTCAATTCCACGGGGTAATAAATTGTGACCTAAATCCAATCTCTCATGGGTGACTGAAGGATACAATGAAAAATTATTGCTTTGTCATTTTTACAGGAGCTCAAATACACCACGACAGCTCAAAACCAGCAGGGAAAGGGGAGGCAACCAGCGCTGGCTGTTTCTCACCCCAGACGGCGTTGCAGGCGAGGCCTGAGGGGTCTCGGATGGGACTGGCCCCCCTGCAGAAGCCGGTGAATTACCCGACTGCATGGATCTTTCTGGAACACATGGATGTAGCTCAGGGAACATGTGGACCCGCACGGGTGTCCTTTAGCCAAAGGTTCCCTGCTGCTTCAGGGAACAAAGCACAGCGATTAAACGCTTGGCCACTGGCACCAAGGTCCCTGAGTGTAGAGCCTGGCTCCCCCACTGAGGAGTTGTGTGATTTTAGGTGGGTTTCTTGCCTCTCTGAGTGTCAGTTTCCGGGAACACGAGTGTTACAGGAATAAACGATCTGCCATGGCTAAAATGCTTAGGATCGTCCCTGGTACTTAGCAGCCCCGAGGTGAAGGTTCAACTTTAGTATTTAAGGACAGGTACTTGTCCAGCGACCTCGCCTCTTTCTGGTTGCAGGGAAGAGGATGGTAATGACAGCTGGAGAAAGGTGTTAGCATGGCAGCTGTGTCTCGTTCGGCAACAGGCCCCCGTTTCGGGGGCCCTGGGTAGCTCACACATAACCAGCTGCACCCAGAAGAGGAACGACTCACAGGGCAAGTCCTCTGGGAATCACCCTTTGTGCCTCGCCCTGGGGCGGGCTCTGGGCAAGGTGCTCACGGAAGCCGAGGCGAACATCGTAAACCGCCCTGCTGTGGAAATGGGTCCACCAGGCCCACCCTGGAGGCTTCCGGAACCATAATAATCTGCAGCTGATGGGGAGCAGGTGCTTGGTAAATATTTGCTGGCCGAAGAGAAGGAATAACTGAAGTATTTCCCCAATACGGCATTTCATTCAGCAGCCCAAGTGTCTTGTCTGAGCGTTTTGCAGATGACTCAGTACAGGGGGCCCTGATGGCCTTTCGAGGCAGGTGTGGTTCGGAGCCTTCCCCCAACTCCCATTAGCTCAGCAAAGTGAAAGGAAAGAGGCCTCCGCTCTGTTCTTCTTGCTCAAGGCAAAGACGCAGGTCATCTAAACCCAGCGACTTTGGGAGTTAAGATCTGGCTGGGAAGACAGCAGGCTGACCCTCCTTCCCATCCCCAGAGCTCCCCTGGGGGTCTGGTTAGTTCCTCACGCCCCCTCCTGCCTCAGGGCCTTTGCACGTGAGGCACCCCCAGCCTGGGATGTTCCCCTCCTGCCCTCCTCCTGCTTAACTCCGCCCACCCTTCTTCTCTCTGCCCAACTAAAACGACCACGCGTCTCTGCAGAGGCGGCGGCGGCCGCTGTTGCAATTCTGCATTTATTCCCGGTTCACGTGCTTCCCCCGCCACGTCCAGCAGGCTGCAGGCTCCATGATGACAGGGATTCTGTTTGTTTTCCTCCCGAGCGAATCCCCTCAGACCTCGTGCCCAGCCCAGATGGCAGATGCTGGATGAGTAACTGTCGAGTGAGTGAACACTGGCGGGAGCTGGGGACATACATTTTCCGTCCCTGGTTGACAGCTGTGCCATGCACGGAGACTTCTAAACACTCCCTTCGCCTGGCACACACAGGCCTCTGCACAGCTCCCGGAACGGGGGGTGGACACTGAAGCTCAAAGCAACGGTGTAACAAGAAGGCTGAGGACTCTGACGTCTGAGCACTGGCTGTTCAAAGGTGAGTAAGCTAGCGCCCCCTGCATCCGATGGGCGGGGCTGGGGCAGAGACAGGTAAACAATGAGGCGGCGGGGGTAAGG
>NW_011889194.1:266508-268792 GCF_000151845.1 Pteropus vampyrus
TCTCCGGGTGCGGTGTGAAGGAGAGAGGGGGTCGTCAGGAGAAGAGTGGGTACAGGTGCCTACGAACTCCAGGGCTGGGCCAACGTCCGGGCTTCAGAAACTCAGGACGGTCACCCCTTTCCCCAAAACATCCTCCAGCCTTGAGCAAAAAAAAGGGAAGCCGACTAGTCCGGCTCCCCGCACGGCTGCTCCGAGCAGTGGTCCACGAACGCCCAGCTAGACACGCACTGCCGGTCCCCTAGTCTCTAGATGTCACCGTGAGCCCATAGAAGGAGAAAGAAAAAAAAACACCTCACCTAAACCTGATCCCCTTGTCTCAACAAACTCAGCTCAGCGAGTGCTTATTTGTGCCCGAAGTTTCAGAGGGCGTGTGCCCGGGCGACCGCGAGGAAGGGCGTTGATGCCGCTGGTGCGGGGGCCGGCGCCCTGTCTCCTCTCCGCTCCTACACCCCCCAACGACCGGTTTGAAAGTGAAGAGCACGCTGTGCAGCTGCCCGAGCACCGTTCCCGGAGGAAAGGAGCGGGTGGAGAGGGAGGCGGGAGGCAGGCGAGGGGCCACGGATGATATTCCCCGTCACCGCGCATTTAGCTTTCGAAAGAGCCTCGTGGCGGCAGCTGGCTGTCTTTACGAGTCCGAGCCCGGGTGGGGGGAAAAGGCTAAGCGGAATTGGCCTGTTGGGGGTCACCTCCTGACGGGAAGCCTTGGGGGACTGTTGGCCACAGCTGCCCGGCACACGGTAGGAGCTCAATAAAAGGAGTATCAGGCTGGAGTGGTCTTTGTGCCCCCAAAGAAGCCTCTGAGCCCAGAATGGAGAATCACGGTCACCCCCTCCGATTCGCTGGCCAGTCCCAACAGCTTCGTCTGCCCACTGGGACCGCGGCAAGGACCTGCCCACAATGTCCTCATTTCCACTCCGTCCACGAAGCTGAATCCGACCAGAAGCAGGATCGCTGGGTCGTAAGGACTTCTATTTCTAATTTTCTGAGAAGCCTCCGTATCGTTTTCCATAGTGCCCGCACCGTTCTGCACCTCCACCAACGGTGCATGGGGGTCCCCATTTCTCTGCACCCTCATCGACTCTTGCTTCTTTTTTTCTTTATTGCTAACAGCCATCCTAGTGCGTGTGAGGGGATGTCTCATCGGGTATGTGTCCAAAAGAATTGAAATCAGGATCTCAAAGAGATGTCGGCCCTCTCGGGTTGACTGCAGCACTGTGCACAATAGCCAGGATGTAAACACACCCTAAATGCCCATCGACGGAGGAAGGGACCCAACGGAATATTATTCAGCCTTAAAAAAGAAGAAAACCCTGCCTTTTGCAACGGCATGGATGAATCCGGAGGACATTATGCTATGGAAACAAATCAAAAAGCAAAAAACCAGACTCAGGATAAATACTGAATGATCCCACGTACGTGAGGCATCTCACATGGGCAAACTCTTAGAGGCACAGACCAGAACAGAGGGTGCCAGGGCCTGGGGGGTGGGGAACGGGGTTCCAGGGGCGTGCGGTTTCTCATCCTGCCGTCCTCACAGCCCCCTCTGCGCCAGCCCCCGACCTCCTGGCCGCTTCGGGAACACGCCAGGCCGTTTGCTGGGGCTCTTTCCTTTTCCCGGTCATCGTGCCCTCGCTCGCTCCTGTGGTCACCGACCTCGAGGTCCCCCTTCCCCTGTCCAGTCACCCTGCCGTGTTTGTCTATCACAGACAGACAGAGGACTGTCGTCTCCGGGGTCACCTGTCGCCTCTGGTCTGCACGCCGCCCAGAGGCGTTCTCGGCTTTTGTTCATGGCCAAGTCCCTGAGTCCTAGAGGAAGGGTAGGCAAACCACAGCCCTACCCACCTGGTGTGGTGTAGCCAGCCCTCGAACTAAACACAGTCTTAAAATTTTCAAACGGTTGGGGGAAAAAAAAAAATCAAAAGAATACCATTTCATGACCCGTGAAAATTATGCGAAATTCGCATTTCCATGAGTATAAATAAAGTTTTATTGGAACGCAGCCACGCTAGTCATTTACTTGCGTGCCGTCCATGGCTGTGTTCATGCAGAGCTGAGTCATCGTGAGGGGGACCCTCATGTCTATTGTCCAGCCCTTTACAGAGCATTTTTGTGACGCCCCGGCCTTGGACACTGAACGTGGTCTGCTGGTTTTTTTCTGGGCTCACCACAGTCAGCCTCCTTCTCTTCCCTAAGAACCCAAGAAACACCTTCGGGGCCAATGAACCATAACCGAGAACCTCCCTTGGCTGGGCTTTGTGCCTTCATCAGCAGGAGACGAAAAACC
>NW_011889194.1:271192-272598 GCF_000151845.1 Pteropus vampyrus
GTGCTGGCGAAGTCTGACCAGCACAGGCATGGGAGGGAACCCCTGGCTTCTGCTGGCAACACTCACCCTCCGCCTTGCAACTCCGCTGATGACAGAGAGATATGGCCTCCAGGCTGTAGGGTGTGCCCGAGGTCTGAGCTGGAGGGCAACCATCAGCCCTCTGAAACGGGAGCGTCTTCTGGAAGAAGACACGACCTCTGCCACCTGCGTTTCAACACCAGCTCCGCCATCTACCAGCTGTGCTCCTCCGGCCAGGCCCTCAAGGGCTTTGAGCCTTCATTTCCTCATCAAGAAGATGGGTTGCAAAGGACTTGCCTCTCAGGGCTGGTGTGAGAAGCGGATGCGACATCAGGCACAAACAGTGTCATACACGCTAGTACACTAGGCTCCCCGTTATCCGTGGGGCATACCTTCTGAGACCCCCAGGGGACACCTGAGAGCACAGAGAGTCTTGAACCCCATAAATATTATGAGTTTTCTTAGACGTACATACCTGTGATACCAATAAATTAGGCACAGGAAGAAATGAACAACTAACTAATAACGAAAGCGAACGACGGTAACAATACGCTGTAATAAAAGTTACGTGAATGTGGACTGAATAAAACGAGGACGACCTGAACGCCAGCACTGTGGTGCCGCGATGGTCATCTAATCACCCCGACTGCTACTCAGTGACCAGCGGGCAGGGAGCGTCCGTCCGCGGCCTGGAGACACCGAACGAAGGGAGGATTTGCGCCCCCAGGCGGGACATTTCATCACGCTACTCGGCACGGAGTTTAAAACTCATGCCTCGGTTGTTTCCGGAATTTTCCACTTCACATTCTCAGACACGCAGTTGACGGAGGGTGACGGAAACCTCGGAAAACAGAGCTGTGGATAACGGGCTGGGGGGTGGAGGGGAGACCCTAGCGGACACAGGATCGGAATCTGGCGGCGGGTGTGGGGCGAGCAATCGGCGGGCGTGGGGCGAGCGATCGGCGGCCTGCGGGCCGGATCCTGTCTTTGTAGGTTGAGTGTGACTGGAATGTGACCAAGCACGCTGGCGTGTGTACTGTCTAGGGCTCCTTTCCTGTCACACGGGCAGAGATGAGTAGCCGTGACACAGACCGCGGGGCCTCAGGCATTTACCCTTTGGCCCTTGAGAGAAAAAGCGTGTGGACCTTTGGTATATGGTGAGTGCCCAGTATCATGCCCGCAGAAGGGCGGGCACTCAGCTCCGGCCTCTGACGCTTGTCTGCCAGGCCCCGCACTGGTTAACAAAAGATGTTGGAAACATCTCCCTCCATTTACTTATTTCTACACTCTACCTGCCAAGTCCCATCGAGAAAAAGGTTGAGGAACCCTCAGCCAGCTTAGATGAGGGTTAAAAGGCGAGGGAGAAATGATCCTTTTTCGTTAAGTCT
>NW_011889194.1:272648-274279 GCF_000151845.1 Pteropus vampyrus
TGGTCTGCACATCCCTCCTTTCCTTGTCAAAACGTGTCCCCATTCCAGCTGCCTTCTCCAGGCGGCAGAGAGCGGAGGAGACAAGTCACAAAGGCAAGGGATGTCTCCACAGGAAGCAAACCGTCTCCTGGGGTTCTAGATGCTTCCTTTTCCCTGAGTGGTGCTGGGGTGAGGTGACAGGAGGCATCCGGATGGCAGGACTGGGGCCCTTTATAGGAGTCGACGTTTAACATCTATTTCCTTTCCTCTGAATTTTTCAGACTTCAAGCCAAGAGGAGCTGCATCCTTACTTATACGCAACGACTGGCATCATGTAGGCTGAAGTCTGGGCGATGACGGACGGTGCAGACACTGGAGTGTGCATGCACACGTGTGTGTGTGTATATTTACGCACATCTTAAATTTCCCTCCCTTCCTGCTTCCGTTTCCTCATTTAGCAGGAAATAAAAGGACCACTGGGCTGGAGCTCAAATCCCTCCTAAGCAGAGGGAAATCGGGTGTCATGGTTTCCAGGATGGGAACACAATCTCTGTATGGGGTGTAATTACATCTTAGCTTTCTGCAGAAGAATAGTTTATGGCTTAAATGCTATTAATTGTAAGCCGTTTTGTTCCACGGGAAGTTGTTCATTGATAACTACCCAATTAGGGTTATTTTGCAATTAGTCTATTCACAGTAAATTTATTGCAAAAGGGGGAGGCCGTGGTGCAGCAAATTAAAGCATCGCCGGGGCTGGGTGTGCGATGGCTCTTAAATGCCAATCTTATTAATGAGCTCAGAGGTCCCTGGAGGCTGTGTCACCTTGGCTGCTGCAGCAAAGGCCACAGGGAAACCCCGAGAAGCCCGCATCGTGCCACCGTGCTGGCGAAGTCTGACCAGCACAGGCATGGGAGGGAACCCCTGGCTTCTGCTGGCAACACTCACCCTCCGCCTTGCAACTCCGCTGATGACAGAGAGATATGGCCTCCAGGCTGTAGGGTGTGCCCGAGGTCTGAGCTGGAGGGCAACCATCAGCCCTCTGAAACGGGAGCGTCTTCTGGAAGAAGACACGACCTCTGCCACCTGCGTTTCAACACCAGCTCCGCCATCTACCAGCTGTGCTCCTCCGGCCAGGCCCTCAAGGGCTTTGAGCCTTCATTTCCTCATCAAGAAGATGGGTTGCAAAGGACTTGCCTCTCAGGGCTGGTGTGAGAAGCGGATGCGACATCAGGCACAAACAGTGTCATACACGCTAGTACACTAGGCTCCCCGTTATCCGTGGGGCATACCTTCTGAGACCCCCAGGGGACACCTGAGAGCACAGAGAGTCTTGAACCCCATAAATATTATGAGTTTTCTTAGACGTACATACCTGTGATACCAATAAATTAGGCACAGGAAGAAATGAACAACTAACTAATAACGAAAGCGAACGACGGTAACAATACGCTGTAATAAAAGTTACGTGAATGTGGACTGAATAAAACGAGGACGACCTGAACGCCAGCACTGTGGTGCCGCGATGGTCATCTAATCACCCCGACTGCTACTCAGTGACCAGCGGGCAGGGAGCGTCCGTCCGCGGCCTGGAGACACCGAACGAAGGGAGGATTTGCGCCCCCAGGCGGGACATTTCATCACGCTACTCGGCA
>NW_011889194.1:275239-291360 GCF_000151845.1 Pteropus vampyrus
TTAGGACATATTCATAGATCTATGCCCATAAGAGAAATCAGACCGAGCCACAGTCAGTTCTGAGGGAGAGACATCCCTGGATATTCTGAGGGGAACAGACCCTTTACAGATGATCCTGACAATGAATCCCGGGGGAGACGCCAACTTGTGACACTCTTGTGTTTGAGCTTTGACTTGATGATTACGCCTGGAGCAGAACCGATTAAGTCATCTGGGGAGGGGGAGGTCAAGAGACAGACCACGAGTCATTCTGGAGACGGTGCATGGCGTGGGTCTTTCCAGGAGGCGGGCGTCCCAAATCAGCCTCCCCCATCGTTTCTAAAACACGTAGCTTCTGCTGATTGCCCATTACCAAGGCCTTAACCTGAAAGAGGATCCAGTGTCCCGAGCCTAGCCCTTAAGGGGACGGCCTCTGAAGCCACAGAGAAGGCTCCATAAACCATTGCTACAGAAACACATGGGCCATGAACAGAAATTCTGAGGGATGACTTCCTCGTTAGTTTTCCTAAATGTACCTACAAAGGGCTCCCGAGGAAGAGAATGGCAGGCACAGGACAGCAGAGACAGCGCTGCTGCCTGGGAGAAGCGGACACTCGGCGGGCCAGACCGCACCTGCTACCTGTTTTTGTAAATAAAGTTTTATTGAAACCTGGCTATGCCTATTCATTTATGTATTATGTACGGAAGCTTTCATGCAGCTGCAGCAGAGGCTTCTGGCCTGCAAAGCTGAAAAGATTCCTATTTGGCCCTTGAAGAAAAAGTGTGCAGACCCCAGCTCTCCAGGAGACTGAATTTAGAAGACAGCCCTTCCCCGAGCTTGGTGTAGCTGGCTCTGCCTCCAGCGGTTCAGCCGCGGTCTGGAGAAGAAGCTACATGTGGCTGCCCCCTCCTGGCCTTTGCCCCATCTCTGCTGGCATCAAGCACTGCTTTCTCCTATTCGGGAGAGGCCGTTAGGAATGAGAGCTGACACTAAGACCCCTCAAGGCCACTCTGAAAGTCAAATATTGCTATTCTTCTCATTTTATGGGTGAGGGGACTGGCATCAGTTAACTAGTGACTTGCCCAAGGTAACCTGGCTAGTTGGTGGAGGACCTGGGATTCCTACCAGACAAACCACGGAGCTCCTGCTCTGGGCTACCAGTCCCACCGCCCACTTCCGAGAAGCCACAGAGACATTCGGGCACCCATCACCCCGTCACCTTAGGCACTGCAGCCTGCCTCTGTACCTCAAGGTCTGGCTCCCTTCCCCTCCGCTCCCATCTAGGATAGGTATGTCACCTGCAAACAGCCATCTTAAAACCCACTGGGTGGCAGGGAATCACAGAGAGAGAGAGAGAGAGAGAGAGAGGGGACAGGAAGTAGAGACCACGAAGCGCCAGGAGCTTGGGGTGGCAGGAGCTGGGAGGCGATGGGGTTGGAAGGAGAAAATAAAGAGATGCCGAGAAGGGAGGGCTGAGTCCGTACGGGGTCACAGAGCAGCTGCCGGTCAGACACCGGGGCTGTTGTCATATATTGGTTGGTGACGGGGACCTTCCAGTCTGACACCTGGTTCCGGTGTTCCTGACCTCCCCACACAGACTTTCAAGAAACCCCCTCAGTGAGGTGCCGTGCCTCTGACTTTGAACCCCAAAGATATTCTTCTTTCCCTTCTTTCTGACCAGAAGCCCTTGAAGAACCCCGAGCAGCCTCTCTGGCGCGTTTTCTGAGCACTTGCTACGAGCCAGGCACCACACGCGACGTGACCCCCTCACACTAGCTGTTGTCTAGTGCCCCTTCCGTTCGGCCGAGAGGTAAACCGAGGAGCATTTGGCTCCCCCTTCTCTCCGAGGGGCGAGGGTGGGAGGGGTCTCCCGTTGGCTCATGTTAGCCTAGGTTGGGATGGAGCTGGATATTGGGGGGAAGGGCAGTTAATAAAGCGCTTGGCAAATCTTCCATTTCTCTCCCTTCTAGACACAGGAGACGCCGTGCTTCCTGTCCCCCTGAAAATCAGGCTCCGCTAAGCAACCTGCTGCGGCCGAGACACGTGACCGGAGCCAGGACAATCTGCCACATCCCCCTGTCCCCGAGAGCACCCAGCCGCACCCCCGATGGTGGAGGCCCTGCGTCCCTGAGTGAGGCCAGCGTGGAGCAGAGACTCCGCGGACCCTCCACGGATGGGAACAAACCTGTCGCTTTCTGCCGCTGAGATGTGGGAACTTTATTCACCGGAGCACGGCCCAGATCATCCTGGTTAAAGCAAGGGCCACCCTGATTCGCTTTCTTCCTTCCAGCCGTCCTCAGGTACAGAAACCTTTGTTTGTTTGTTTGTTTGTTTTTTGCCTCTAACAGTCAGAAAATCAGTTTACCGACTCCCACTGTCCGAGAATATGAATTTAAATTCTGTCCCTCAGCCCGCTTTTTGGAAGTTAGCAAGAGGGCAGAGAGGAAGCAGAAACACCTCCACCCTCGACAGCCACCTGCACCCTTGCTCAGCAGACGCATCCTAAGCATTATTTTTGGGCTGTTTTTTTTCCTTTGTTAACTGAGGGTTGGAATTTGTGCCCCCCCCCCCCCACACACAGCAGAGAACCTCCGTAAACCGCTGATGGCCAACGCTCACATTCGCTGGAGCTTTCTGGCAGAACCTCGGCACAACCAGACATGAGGAACGCACTAGCATCGGAGAATGGCCAGTTCCTCGGGTTAATTTGTAATATCGGGACCAGGCGTCACTAGGAATTCCACTGTGACTCTCGATTTCTACGACCCTTGTCTGTTCGGAGTGGCCCTGCGGCCTCCCGCCGGCCCCAGATGCGACGACTCGGCTGCCTCAGGACGTGGGACGAAGCGAGCGAGCGTAAGAGGGAAGGGAAGTATTTCGCCTTCTGGAAGGAGGGGCTCACAGACGTGAGCCGGAGAGAGGCACCGTCGGGGAGAAGCGGGCGTCACTCCGAGACCTGAGAACACCTGTCGGTCACGCCGAGTCGCCTTCTGTCGTAGCTGATGAGCTCTCCGCCCCTTCCCCTCTTTTTAAAAAGTTTTACTTCATCGTGGTAAGAGCCCTTACCGCGAGATCGACCCTCGACGCGTTTTTAAGTGCTCGGCACGGTATCGCTCTCTCGACGGGCACAGCGTTGTCCAGAAGACGTATCTGGAATGTCCTCACCTTGTATAGTTAAGACTCCTCGTTTCCCCATCCCCCAGCCCCTGGCGACCACCACTCCCCTCTCTGCTTCTGCGAATTTGACTATTTTAGATGCCTCGTCTAAGTGGGATCCACACTATGTGTCCTCCTGTGACTGGCTGATTTCACTCAGCACAGTGTCCTCAGGCTTCCTCCATGTTGTCATGAATGGCAGGATATCCTTCTTTTGAGGGGGAGGCTGACTGATCCCCGTTGAATGGCTAGAACACCTTTTCTTTATCCCTCCCTCCCTTGATGGACACACGAGGTCACCTCACCTTCCCTGTAGCTCTTCGCCTATCTGCCAAGGGACAAACAGGTGTCAGCTTTTCTCTCCTTTTCCTGGAGAGCCAAGATCCAGAAATCCAAACCCAGGTTCCTTTCCCTATAAAATCCAACCCTGGGAAGTGATCATCATATCCTCAGCTCCCGGGAACCCTCATGCTCCGGCTGGTCACACCCCTTGTGCCCCGAGTCCTCTCCACAAGGACTAAGCAGGCCCTAATGAAGGGACGGAAACAAAGGCCCAGGGAGATTAAATAATCTGGCCACGGTCACACCGCTAGCAATGAAGTGACTCAAACTCTTCATGCCTCTGCCTCCTCACCTGGACGATGGGGAGGATAATACTTCCCTTCTGGGGGCTCTGGCGAGAGCGAATATATGTAAACCTTGCTGAACGTCCCCACCACCCAATGCAGGAGAACGAATGAGCAGCAAGCCCGGAACTAGGTTCTCTAACGATGAACACTGGGCCTCAACCGTCTCACCCCCGACGGGGCTTTGCCCGGAGGACAGGTGGGTTATTATTCCTTCATGATGATCGACTGGCTGTATCTCCATTATTCTTAACTAGTCCAACGCTCTCACCTTGGGTTGTTTATGCAAACGCAACCCTTTGACTTATTTTATTTTAATGGACTTATTACAATGATTGCGCATTCGAATGTTTGTGTGAGAGCTTCGAAACTCTAATTGCTCGGCTGTCGCCTTGCATCTGAGCTGCTGCTAGCATCCGTTTTTATTCTGAGGAAATAATTAAATGCAATAACGTCCTCCGCTCCCATTCATTCAACCTTGGGCATGTTTAGAGCCAATTTCAATCAGGTAGAAATATGCTAATCACAACCTGGCTCCGAAAGGCAGGTTACGTGACCCAGGCTACTACTGTTTGGCAGGTACCTGGGTCTTTCCCTGGTTCGCTAACGTCCAGACGCCAGGAGGCCTCTGTACTTGCTCGGTCAGTTGAGTCTGTGCCCCTTGGTCCTGTTTTTGAACGGGCGGAGGTGGGTGGCTGTGTTTTCTAAGCGCTCCGCTCATTGATAAACCTTTCTTCTTATTTTTGTGTAGAAAGAACACTGGACAGGAGGGAGAAGGCCTGGGTACTTGTCTTACTTGAGCGACTGTCCAATTTTCTCCTCTGCAAAGTGATGGGTCCTGAGTGTGTGTGACTAGATGTCCTCTGAATCAGTCACCAATGGAAATGATCGTCTAACGAAGTGCTGCCATTTCGGCTCATTGAGAAATAATCTGATGCACTTTAAGATATCGGAGACAAGGGATAGATGGGCGCCCCCAAGGGCCTCTGGTGTCTCCCTGCCTCATCCTTTCATCATTCTCTGCCGCCGCTCCTGGATCTGGCACAGACCGTTTCAGTTCCCTGTGCCTCAATGTCCTCATCCGTCACCGAGGTCTGAGGCTGGCACCCCTGATACAGGCACTGAGAGAGTCTGCGAAGCACAGGACGGTGTCTGACACGGACGCGGTGTTTGGGAAATGCGTGTCTCTCGGGAAGCCCCCGAGTCATACAGCGCCTCAACGTCCCGAGCTCTGTCCCAAGCCCCCCGCACGTCCTCCTTCATTTAACCCCACTGATGACCCTGCAAAGGACACACTGTGCTTTCTTCCCCACTTTGCGCAGGCGTGTGCTGAGGTTCAGGGGAGTGGCATGTCTAACTCTAGATCTCGGAAATGGAGGAGGCAGGATTTGAACCCAGGCCGCCAGGGTCCGGCGGCCACGCCTGCCAACGCCTCGCCACCTCTCGGCAGCTGTCAAGAGTAGGGACGGTGCCCCACGGACACCCCGGCCAGCCGCGCTGCTCGGACCTGAGGTCACTCATCCCACCCTTGCTCATCACGACCAGCTTACGGTGTCCTTCCGTGTTGCGTGGACGCACAGCCAGCTGAGTGGCCGTCTCCTGTTGAACTCAGTGTCCCAGGCTTCGTTCCAATCACCAAGGTGACCAAGACCACAGGGAAGGGCACTGGGGGCGAAGCCCACACCTGCTCCCCCAAGGACCTCCGTGCCAGGGTGGGTGAATGGTGGAGGTGCAGTGTGCATGGCTGCGCCCAATTAGGATGTGCAATTACCCAGGCTGCCAATGCAAACAGACCGAACGGAGGAACGGAGCCCCCGCGGCTGGCTCGTTCGCATGCACGACACGCGGCCGGGCTGGCCAGCGCTTAGAGAGAGAGCCACGGCTGCGCTGGGCACAGGCCGGCCCTGCCTCCATAGAACCCCAAGCAACGAGCCCGGTGCAATTTAGCACATTTATTTATGCGGACGTGAAGCATGGCACGGGGTGTGGAAGGCAGAAGGACAGAGCTGGCCTGGAAGCCAGCCTCCTCCGGCCCCTACCCCCGAGAGGAAGGCAGGAAGCGTCACTTCTCGGGGCGCCCGTTTTCTCGTTTACGAAAAAAGGGGTAAATGAGACGCACACAGCCAAGACGTTGGAGCAGGTGAAATAACACGACGCATCTTTAATTCTAGTTCACAAGCGAGCACTTCGCCCGGTGCCTGGCGATGCTTGGCGCTCAAGAGACACTCTCTGTGGGCGTCTGCGTCTGGTCCCCCGACGGGCAGACTCCTGTCTTTCGGAAAGGCAGGTGGGTGAGGCGCGGTGCGGTCGAGTCTGGCCTCTGCCGCTTCGCAAACGGCCCGGGCACAGAGCCTGACTTTGTGAGCCTCAGTTTACCTCTCTATAAGACGGGTGTTATAACCAGACCCTGCGTGGGGAAGCTTTTAAAAGAGTTACTGCATGTAGAGCACTTAGCGTAGTGCCCAGAACTGAGAAAATGTTAGCTGGGACTTGTTCACGTAGAATTCATGCTTGGGACAGCGAGCTCGTGTGGTGCTTCTCAAAGCGTGGTCGGGGGACCCCTGTCGGGGGGCCTTCAGGGTCAAACTATTTTTCATCATAATATGAAGACGTTATTATCCGTTTCTCTCTCATTCTCTGACGAGCGCACAGTGGAGTTTTCCAGAGGCTGCGTGACGTGCGAAATGGCAACAGATTGACAGCAGAAGCAATTGGGAGAACCCAGTGGTCTTGTATTAAGCCAGATATCGCAAAGATTTGCAAACATGCAAAGCAGTGCCTCTCTTTTGTTGTAAAAAATCATATTTCCATTAAAAATCTTCACGCATGTAGCTATGTTATTATTGTTATTTTAAGTAAGTTAATAAACGCTTTACGGTGACTCAGTTTCAATTTCAATACATAGAAATAATTGATAGGTATAAGCTACGGGAACAAAATCTCTTTGGGGGGAGGTCTGTGATAACGTCTGAAAGGATAAGGGGCCCCCCGAGACCAATTAAGTTTGAGAACTGTTGACATAATATATACTCATAATCCTAATATCTACTTATTAAGGGAAAAAGTTTAAGACCCTTTCGGGTTGGGTGTTTCTCTCTTTGCCAAGCCTGTGGATTTATATTTTACTGGTGCACACAATGAAGACACACAGGATAGAATCTAGGTCAAGTGGACCTAGGGTGCTGATAAACACTTTTATATAGAGAGAGGCAGCAGGAACCTAGAGCCCCTGACGTCCTGAACCAGCCTGCAGAGAGTGACTTGCTGATGAAGATGTGCCCTTTGTTCGAACTCCACCCAGGCCCCTCCGAGCCCCTTCTCAACCACACCTCAACCTTGGCCTCTAAAGACGAGCAAGCACTACCATCGTTTCTGACAGCTCAAGGCCACAGCCCTAGGATGACTCCAGCCTCCCCTTGTACCTCCTGCACGAGAAAACTCAAGGCTGCCCAAAGAATTCAGTTTGTTTCAGCCAAACCCTAAGTTAGGGACCCTGCGTCCCAGCCTCCCACAGGGAGGGGAGGTGCCTAACATGGCTAAGTGCAACTTAGCAAACCCAGATGGCTCTGACACCGTGGACTCCTCTTCCTGCTTTTCGTCCTGTTCCCTTACCTGGCTCCATGGAGCCGCCGCCTACGCCCCTTCAATTCCTTCAGGCTCCCTTTGCAAAGCGCAGTCACCTCTGTGCAAACCGTAGTGGAGTCCAGTCCATGCTGGGCTCTTCCCTGTCGCGACAGTATTTTACTAATTAAAATCTGTCCTTAACGGTGTTGTTTATCTCTGCCCAAAGCCGCGTGGCCTGGACCTCAGCCCCTAAATGCCACGTCCTGGGGGCATAAGCATGGGAGTCCCGTGGAAGTGCGCTTGGAGCCCAACGCAGGCCTTGACCCGTGTGCTCCTCCCAGCCCACCGGGCGGAGGTGACAGTGCCAGTCACAAGGAACAACTAACTCATCTCGCTTCGATAGCAAAGCCTTCTGGATGCCTCTAAGACAGAGTTTCTCAACTACGACACTACTGACATCTTGGGCCGGCTAACACGATCGTGGAGGCCGTCCTGTGCATCGTAGGGTGTTTAGCAGCATCTGTGACCGCTACCTGTTAGATATAACACTCCTGCGACAATCGAAAATGTCTTTAGACATAGCTAAATGTTCCCCGGGTGGCAAACATCACCCTTGTTTGAGAACCATGGCTCTAGAGGCAAGTGAGTCTGGACAGACTTGGTTGTTCAAAGCCTGTTCCCACCCAGAAACTGCAGCCCCTGGGGACCAGCCAAAGCAGTCAGAACAGGAGGGCCGAGCTGGGGAGGAAGGAGGTGGCCGGGGGAGGGGAGGTAACTGCACGGGAAAAACGGGAGGATGGTTGGGGCCCCCAGCTGAAAAAGGGGTGACCCAGAGATGGGGAGGAGCTTTCATTCGGGCAGGGAAGAGCCCCCGAGCTAGCCTCAGCTCCTTAGCTTAAACCAGAGATCAGGATGGGGCCCAACGGTCCCATCATGGGCACAGATATTTGGTTTGCTCTATAGAGTGTTTTCGTTTGCTTGGTTTTTAATCCCAGACAACGCTTCAAAATCTGAAGATTTTTATCTAAAAATCAAGATTGCTGCCCCCTCTTGAAACATCAGGGGGACCATGTGTGACGGTCATCTGGGGCTGAGCAGTGGCCCTGTGGTGTCGAGAGGGCCATCTGCTCCGCGGGAGGTCACAGCTCCCTTCCGGCCTGGCCCGTGTCCCCTGACCCACCCGCACACCGGGAGCCTGGGAGTTGTGAGCATGAAGGAAGCTAAGGACCCAGGGTCTTCAGCCTTGAAGGCCTCAGAACCCTGAGCAAATCATTCTGTTCTCGGGCTTTGAGGAAAGTGGGACCACCCCATGTGGCACATTCTGAAAGCGTGTGGTGGCATTTCTGGTTGCCATGACGACTGGGGGACACTCTTGGCAGCTAGTAAGTGGGGGACACCAGATCCTTAGCAATGCATACGGGAACACCCGTTGCTGAGCAGCGAGGGACTGTCCTGCACCCCGCAGGACCTCTGAAGGTCCCTAAGATGTCGCATGGGTGAACGTTTAATTATCGCGGCTAGGAGCCTAACGCAAATGACACAGAGAAGTTCTGGAATGATTTTGGTGTAGCTGAATTTTCTAGGAGTGTCACTATCATTTAATCCAAGGGGAGATTTTACATCATTCAGAGTTTTACCACGATTTCAGAAAATGACATCATCGACATCTGCACAAGCTGTGGTTTTAAGTTGCCAATAAACACACCTGTTATCCACCTGCTCTGTAACCACTGAACTCCTGTGATTCGACATAGCTGACCTCCCATGTGCCTTCTGGCCCCGGCTATTCCAACTGCGGTCCACCGTTATCCACTGGGACTTTGTTAGAAATGCAGGGTCTCAGGCGCCCGCTGGACCAACTGAGTCAGAATCTGCATTTTAACGAGATCTCCAGGTGACTCGCCTGCACATTAAGGTCTAGGAAGTGCTGACCTAGTGTTGTGGCGTCTGATCACTTAAAGAATGCAATCTACATTACTTTTATTACAAATTACTTTCCTATATCATTATTAGGGCAGCGTATTGACCTGTTCCAGAGTCGCGAGTGGAGTAGGTGATAATAAGTATAGATTTCATTTCCGGATAGATAAAAGGAGTATTTTTAGAGATTCGTTGCATTAAGAAGGGGCTGCGTCTGGTAGGGCTGAGAAGTGCCGGTTGCTTCATTCTATAAGCTTTAATTGGGTGCCTACTCCCTGCCAGGCAGGGCAGGGGCCGAGGACAGGAAGGTGAATTAGGACAGGCTTCCTGCTATCGGTGGAGATCAGACAGAGGAGAGGGAGGAGGGTCACGTGTACGTAAATTTCAGTGAAGGACCAGCAGCGAAAAGCGGGCTGTGGAGATGGACCTGTGCCAGGGGTTTCTTCGAGCATTGGAAGCCGGTTGGGGGTTCAGGGAAAGCAGGGGAGGCTTTCACAGAGAAAGCAGTTCTCCCGCCCCATCTTGAGAAGGAAGAGTACGTGTATGAGGCAGACAAGAGCCAAAGGAAGGAGAGACCAGCAAAACTCAAACTGAGTAATAACAACCAACGTAGCTAACACTTATCGAACATTTCTTCTAAGAACAGTGCCAAACACTTGATAAAGATCATCTTTTAAAATCCCAGAACAAAGCATTGATCGATGGAGGAAGCGTTTTCCCCATGGTTATGTATATCAAATCTTCACATGATACGCTTTAATACATTTCAGTTTCATTTGTCAATTATACCTCCATAAAGCTGGAGGAAAATCCAGGGACAACTCTACTGAGTGAGTAGGTGCTATTACGATCCGCATTTTACAGACGAAACTATGGAGGCGCAGAGAGGTTAAGTAACATGCCCAGAATCACACAGCATGGCTATAAAACTGGCATGCTCCTCGCACGGGCTGTTAACAACTGTTATCAATAAGTCAGCCAACGACAAGGGCTGGCGAGGATGTGGAGAAAAGGGAACCCTCGTGCACTGTTGGCGGGACTGCAAATTGGTGCAGCCACCGTGGAAAACAGTCTGGAGAGGTCCCGAAAAATTAAAAGTAGAACTACCCTAGGACCCAGCGATTCCGCTGCTGGGTGTTTATCTGAAGCAATCCAAAACATTAATTCGAAAAGATACATGCACCCCCATGTTCATTGCAGCCTTAGTTATAATAGTCAAGATACGGAAGCAGCCTACGTGCCCATCAAGAGACAACTGGATGAAGAAGAGGCGGTATATGCATATACAGTGGAATCTTACTCGGCCACGAAAAGAATGAACTCTTATCGTTTGTGACAACATGGACGGACCCAGAGGGCACTACGCGGAGTGAAATAAGTCAGACAGAGAGAGACAAATACCGTGCGATTTCACTTACCTGTGGAATCTAGAAAAGAAGAATAATACATGAACAAAACAGAAACAAATTCGTGCATGTAGAGAGGAAACGGACGGTTGCCAGATGGGAGGAGAAAGGTTGGGGGGCGCGGGGCTGGGTGCAAAAGGGGGAGGGATGAAGACGCACACATCGGTAGTTCCAAGAGAGTCGGGGGGATGCGAAATGCAGCCTAAGAAACAGAGTCGACAGGAGGGTAACGCTGCACGGCGGTGTCAGACTTGTGAGGGTGACGGTTTCACTGTCAGGCGTATGAAGGTCTAAGCGCCGTGCTGCGTGCCTGAAATCAACGTAATATCGTATGTCGACTCTAACTGAAAAATAAATTAAAAAAAAAAAACCAAACCCTGCTAGCCTTTGCGGGGCGCCCCCATGTGTTTACAGAATAGCCCGTCGCGGGCGACCGCGCCTCCGGTGAAGACCCTGGAAGAAGGTGATCGCTCGCTCGCTGTGCTTGGCCGGTCTTCGAGGAGGAGGGGTCAGCAGGTACCAGGCTGGCTGCTCACACGGCTTGGGTCCTTGGAGGAAAGTCGTCTCGCCTCGCTGCCTCTGTCTCTGTTCCTTGAGACTAACCCCAGCTCTGTACCCTCCGAACCCCGACGCGCCCTTTGTCGTGGATTTATTCTTCCTACACATCTTCATGGCTTCGCTCGCCTCGGCTCTCAACTAGGAGCTGTCCTAGTTGGGGCCGTCACCTCCTTCACATTCTCCCGTCCAGGTCCTCTGGGAAAGGGACACTTAAGGAGACAAATGGGCCTCCTGCGGATGGAGGAGATCCAGCCGTCCAACTCATCCTTCGCATCTGCTACGTACCCGCCCCCGGCCCCCGCACGCCCTGCCACAAGTGAGTCATGAATGACACACTCGTAAGCTCATGACTGCAGAGTCTCTGAAGAAATGTCCATGCTCATGGAGCCGGCGATACGAATAAGGTAAGATGCCTGTAAATAAATAACTATATACGCGTGTATACACACACACTCTCACACGCGCAATTAATTTGTATCCTCTATCTGGAAGCTTGAGCCATTTGGGCTGGGAAGAGAGAGAAAGGAGAAGGCGGCTTATATTTCCATCTATGTGACTTCAGAGCTGAGCCTCCCGGCAGCTGCCAATAAATTATTTTTACTATGCAGAGGTACAAATGAATATGCCGCTGTCGCCCCCTAAATCTCCTTTACGAGCATGTGTTCGCCTTGGCCCACCCTACCAGGGACGGGGGCTTCCAAGCGAGTTTTCACTGGCCCAGCTCCCCAGGAGGCTGCCGTTTCGCGGGCCTACTCTTTGCAAAAGCAGGCGCCCCGTTGGCACTTCCTGTTTACATGCGAACTTGGCACGCCACGGAGAACGGCCACCTCTGTCGGAGGGCCATGGGATTAAAGTGACGGCCGCGCCCATGCCCGAGGCGTTGGAAAGTGATTTATGCATCCTGGACTGAGGGCTGCTGCTGTTGATGTGCTGTTCTTGGTCACACAGTTCATTAGACCTTGACGTTCTTCTCTATGAGGCTTCAGGGTGGGCAAAGCAAAACCTCATCACAGCCGATGTTCGCGTGCACTGCCATCGCCCGAGAGAAAAGTTCTGGACACTCCCCGAGGATGGAATGTGTCCAATGTCTGTTTCTGAAGCCGTGCGGAGCAAGGAGGAGGCAATGGGCAATCACAGGGGGCCTTCGAAGCCCACTGCGACGTGCTGGACGTGGCAGTGAGTGTGTCAGAGTGTGACTGCAAGCTCCGGAGTTGCTCTTCTGGATTTGAAACCTGGCCCCGCCACCTGCTACCTGTGTGACCTTGGGAAAGTTAGTTAACCTCGCCGAGCCTTGGTTCCTGCCTATGTAAAATGGACATAATACCATCGAAACCTCACGGGGTTGATGAGAAGATATGTTGACATAACCAGGGCAAAAAAAAAAAAAGACGATTCACAGCACAGAGTGAAGCAATCGGAGAAGGTAGCTGTCTGTTATCGACATTATTTCATACAGACGTCCACAGTAACCTTTCACGCGCTCAGCCGCGTACGTTTACTGAGCGCCAAGTATGGGCCAGCCACTGTCTTAGGAAGCAGGGTATGTCTACGAATAAGACAGGCAGGTGCCTGTTCTTGGGGACCTCACATTTTAGTCCAATGAGATAAACAACCAACCAACAACAACTCAATGAAAAGATAGCATGGAATGTGATGCTGAGCATCTATCTGTAAAATGTTTTTATCCGCCCATTTTAAAGATGAGGGAACCGAGGCTCGAGGGGTGATCTAAGCAGGCGAGAGGCCAGCCTGTCACCCTCTTGGGTGACAGGTGAAAGGGTGGCTTCTGCTTCTTCTTGCCCCTCCTCTTCCGGAGAGTGACACTCCTCCCCAAGAACACGTGCCACCCAGACAATTCGCACCCAGTTCCTTATTCGAGGGGCCGGGCAGTGGAGCCTCTCCTGGACCACCAGCCACACCCTGACTCCCCGCGCCTGGCTGGACGCAGACAAAGGACTTCCTTTATCCTCAAACGACCCGTGAAACGAACCCAGCAGAAGGTGGTTCTGGGAGACTGTTTGGGCCACTGGATGCTCTTGACATGATCTTCACGGCGTTCGAGCCGTCAGTCGTACGAAGGCTCTGGATACAGGCTGCTTCCTCTCGGGATGGGACACAGTCTCTGAGGTCTCTGAGTCCCTCAGCTTCTGGGGGCTGGCTCTCCGGGGTCTCATCAGGTCTCTTGGATGCCTCCACTGCCCCAGGGCGTGTTACTTTTTTTTCCCTTAAGGCAGTATTTCCATTAAGATTTTCACCGAAGACAGGTCGAGACAGCAAGATGGGGGCCTCCCACGCTGACCGCTAACTACAGGCCACGTGCTGAAGTCACCGCGGGCTTCCCCGGCAAGGCAGGCCCTGCCTGCTTTCCCAGCTCCGGTGGCTCTGCGTGTCCGCTTCATCCTAGCCCGTCAGGAACCAGTGACATGGACCTTCTCATTTATTTTTGACTCAGGCAATGCTCTTATCCCTACTTGGCATAGGAGTAAACTGAGGCTCAGAGAGGAAGTTCCGTGACTCGCCCAGTAGGGACAAGGAAGGGGCAAGGCCGGAGTGAAACCCAGGTCTGTCTGATTGCAAAGCTTGTGCGCTGACCTCCCCAGCCTCATCGCTCAGAAGTGCCTGAACTTGAAGTGGGGACCGAGGCCGACTGAATTTGCCCTTCATGGCTGGACCTCAGGCAGAGAATAGATATTCAGCTGCTGTGCTCACACGCCCGAAGCCGAGACCAGGAGAATCCTCGCTGATGCCAGGTGCTCGGGATTCTATGACAGGGTCCCTCCGTCCCTAACGCACCCTTCGTCCCTGTTGCTAGGGCAAACATTTTATGTCATTTTCCTATTGAATCCTCCTAACGGCCCTGCAAAGAGGCAGCATCACCCAGTGGCCAGGGGCCTGGGCGCTACCTGGACTCCGTGACATTTAAAAGCTGTGGGGCCTTGGGCGGGTTTCCCAGCCATAACCAGTGCATAGAACCGGCATGAAGATGATGTAAGTCGTTGCTGAGGAAGCACTTAGGGCAGTGCCTAGAACACGAAGCACAGCTGTTACCAACCTTCCTATCGGTCGTGCGAAACTCTTTTTGACAGATGAGTAAACAACAGAGGCTCAGAGAGGTAAATACACTTGCTCGAGGCCACAGATCAGGGATCGAAACACCGCGCCTGACTGCAGAGCCCAAGCACACACCCACGCCCCAACCCGAACAGCGCCTTCAAGCCACAGGCTGGCAACGGGCTGCCCTTGTCAGGGGTGAAACACCCAGCAAAAGGGCTGGCGGTTTCTCTGCGGGCATCATCAGCAAGCCTGCAGGTTCACTGTGTGGAGCACGGGCCGAGGGCGTCAGCTTCTACACAGTGTCTGGCTTCACCCATCTCTGGGCCATTAATGGTTCCAGTAGGATGGCCAAAGAAGATCACGAGGGTCAGGCTGGACCTCCCCGTCCTCCCCCTTTCTATATGAATCATTCCTTGTAGCCAAGGCTCAATGTGCATGTGAGCAATTACTGGGCAAGGGGACCCTGCAAGTCCTGGAAAAAGTCGGGTGGCTGTGCCTTTCCTGGAGTCGGCCTCTCTCCACCTGCGGATCTCTGTCACATGTCTGCCCGCTCTCTGCCCATCTCCTGCCTCTGTCTCACCCGTGTCCGGCATCATTCTGCCACCAAAAGGCTGCCCGAGGCCTGGGACATTGGAAAAGTTGTTAAATCTCCGAAGAATTGAGATGGTGAACTTGAGCGTTTTAAAAACTGTTTTCCAAAACGGAATCTAAATATTTCCTAATACGAATGTTGATCAAACACAGAAGCCTCTAATGTAATTTTCACTTACGAAATATTTCAAAACGTACTGAGGGTACAGAAAAATAATATCGCCCCAATTTTGTACCGATTTTTCCAGGCTTCCTTCAGTTCTTTAAAGGCAATAAAACTATACAGATAGAGTTGAAACATCTCTTATCACCAAACCCCCATTTCTCAGAGGTCACGTCTATCCTTTATATCTATGTATTTACAGCTTTAAGAAATATGTATATGTCCACATCCGATAGTATTGTTTGACATGCTTAGAAGTTTCGCTAAATGGCATCACGCTATTAATATTCCCTTTGCTATTTGCCCGTTTCATTCAATATTTCGTTAGCATTTCCAGCCCCCGCCTTCTCCCCTCAGGTGACATGTCCATCGGCTGTCACCTTCGCTCGCCCGCTGGAATCACCCGGAAACTTTAAAAAAAGTGCCGATGCCCAGGTGGCAACCCTAGAGATCCCGATGGAAGTCGTTCTGGGTTGAGGCCTGGGAACGGAGATTTTTCAAAGCTCCCCAGGTGATCCCCACCTGTATCGCCAGAGGTGCCATCACCCCTGGACTCAGTGCTCTCAGAGCCTTAGTTCCTGCTGCGAGTCTGCCCGGACGCCGCCCCCTGTGGCCTGTCCGCAATGCCCAGTGGGACTGGGGACGAGGAGTGTGACGGGCGGCAGGCACGGGGGCTGCAGCCTCTAAGGTCGCACCCCCGGCGGTGACTCTGCTCAGCTCTCCCTGGCCTGCTGCAAACTGGGCATGTCGGACTAGGGCAGAACTTCCAGCACTTTCCCCAGGTACTCGGTCATTTTAGTTGCCAACCGTGGAAACGTATCCGCTTACGTAGTGAAAAGTCGACGTCTGCGGTCCCTAGAGCCTGGACACAGGGAACGGGAAGGACGTCATTGCGTCCTGGCTTGGTCAGGCCGCCCGCCTGAGGCCGTGAGCCCCGGGCGCGCTCTTTGTCGTCCGGGGAGATCGATATCAAAGTGTCAGGTATTAAAGACAGACTATTACAGAGGCATGAAAAGGGGTGATGCACAGGTATCTAACGTCCACGGAGCACCTGAAAATCATCTTGGGTGCCACAGGGGCCCACTAACCCTCTTGGAAAACAG
>NW_011889194.1:299915-304040 GCF_000151845.1 Pteropus vampyrus
CCAGAGGTGCCATCACCCCTGGACTCAGTGCTCTCAGAGCCTTAGTTCCTGCTGCGAGTCTGCCCGGACGCCGCCCCCTGTGGCCTGTCCGCAATGCCCAGTGGGACTGGGGACGGGGAGTGTGACGGGCGGCAGGCACGGGGGCTGCAGCCTCTAAGGTCGCACCCCCGGCGGTGACTCTGCTCACCTCTCCCTGGCCTGCTGCAAACTGGGCATGTCGGACTAGGGCAGAACTTCCAGCACTTTCCCCAGGTACTCGGTCATTTTAGTTGCCAACCATGGAAACGTATCCGCTTACGTAGTGAAAAGTTGACGTCTGCGGTCCCTAGAGCCTGGACACAGGGAACGGGAAGGATGTCATTGCGTCCTGGCTTGGTCAGGCCGCCCGCCTGAGGCCGTGAGCCCCGGGCACGCTCTTTGTCATCCGGGGAGATCGATATCAAAGTGTCAGGTATTAAAGACAGACTATTACAGAGGCATGAAAAGGGGTGATGCACAGGTATCTAACATCCATGGAGCACCTGAAAATCATCTTGGGTGCCACAGGGGCCCACTAACCCTCTTGGAAAACAGAGGACACGTTCGTCCCTCCAGTTCCTAATGACATGGATGCTCTAGGCTTCTACTGGTCTATGGGTCGTACCTGAGGTTCCAGAGCCCGCCTCCCAGGCTCCCAGTACGCGCACGGGGCAGGCGACCCAGGACTGGCTATGCTCGCTCCTCCTCCCGGTCAGGCCGGCGTCATGCCCAGAGCTCTCTGTGTGGCCTCTCCTGCCTCCCAGTGCGGCTGCCACCAACGTGCAGCAGGTACCACAGACCAGGAGCTGTCCTGAGACCTTGCGGGGACCACCTCATTTAAGCCTCACGGCGGCCCTGGGTGGCACACGCTGTCAGCGTTCCCACTTTCTGGATGAGGAAACTGAGGCACGAGACGGTAAAAACCGACTGGCTTAGGACCTTCACGCGGCCTCCCAACCCCGCAGCTGGTAAGTAGCATTTGGCTGCGGCACTGCAGCCCCCTCTGCAATGATCGGGGGCCGCCAGCTGTTCTGTCCTGATCCCTCCACAGATGTGGCTGCCTCGGGGAGCGAGGCGGGAGAAAAGAGGAAAAAACGTTTTTAGAAATTATTCCCGACGGGCGACCAGAGACGAAAATAACAACGTTTGGTTTGTCTTGCTCGCTGGAGGCAAACTCGGCTCGGGTGGGAGGGAGAAGCTCTGCTTAAACGCCCCAAGCCGGCCCGGTTCCGTGGGGGCACCGTCCCCCATACCCCACCGCAGCGGGAGCCCCCGGCTTGGCATTCTGTAGGAGGGCGGTGGGGGCGGAGGGGCTGGGTCTTTACGAGTGTAAATGTGGAAGGGGGGCTGGAAGGCCTTGCCGTATGTGATGTCCAATGAGCCATGTTAAAGATGAGGAGTAAGTAAGTCTGTCGAAAATGGGACGAGCAACACAGGCCAGGTGTGTGTGTGTGTGTGTGTGTGTGCGTGTGCGCGCGTGCGCGCTTTGGGGGGGTAGGTATGAATATTCTTATCGAAAGCAAGAACGGGTATTTACTGTGCACTTCCTCTATGCCACTGTTGCAAGGGACTTGCCTGCATCCTATCACCTCGCCTTCGTGATGATGCTTAGATGTGGTGACCACCATTCAACAGACAAGGACACCGAGGCACAGAAATGATAAATCACCTGCCTAAGGCCACATAGCTAGCAAGGGGCTGACCGGGAGTATGAGTTTCTGGGCTCAGTGCCGCCAAACTTCGTGCGTTTTATGCATTTTCTCATCTTTCCAGAACTCCTAGGGAGTGCCCAGGCCTTTGTGGGTGGGTCGGAACGGACGGGCACGTCCTGCCCTTGCTTGGAAGGAAGGAGGAGGAGCTGGTCCTGGAAAACTGACAGGCTGGCACGTCTGGAGGCAGAGCCAAGCCAGCGCGAGCAGATGGAGCCCGGGCGGCAGATGTTAATGCAGTGTGCTTTTTCCATATGCTTTTCTGTTTAGCTGTAATAAGTGAATTGTTCTTTAATATCTGTCAGGAGCTTCAACTCTGAAGGCCGGTGGCAGCCACAGCCACACAGAAAGATGCACGGGGAGCTGGCTGGGCCAGCCCTTCAAATCCCAGAAGGGAGGACAGTGCCAAGACAGACGCCAAGTACGGTGTGGTCCGGGGCGCACGTGCATGCAGGCACACACACGCGTGTGCACGTGCGCACACACGCACACGCATGCACACGCACACACACACACTCTCCCGGCTTGCCCTGACAGCCAGATTCTCGCTTGACGTTCTCGAGCCTTTGAAAGCCTGTCAGTGACCTTCCTGCTGCCAGAGAGCATTGAGTGGAGTTTCAGGTTTTGCCTTAGGAAAAGGAAAAAAATAAAGCTCCAATTTGGAACCAAATAAATGGCTCAAACCACTTAGGTACTTAGTTCCCACAAAGCACCGCAGCTCATCTTCTGGGTGAAGGCCCCCGTATTCCTTCCTGCGTCTGGGGTGGGACACCCCATCGCCGCCATCACGCAGGGGCGGGGTTTGATGGTGGTGTCTGCAGACAGTATTGTCCCATCGAAATTTCTATTTGACGACCGCTAACTCTGACTCTCAGCTAGCGTCTCAGCAACTTCCCAGTGCTTTCAGGACCCAGCTGTGATTCTGTTGACAGTGCTAAGACCCCCACATGTCCTTAAAGAAGGGACACAGAGGGACGGGACCCTCGTCTTCAACGCAGAGCAGGACTTAAGGCCTGAACCAGATCTCGGCGTTACCCCTCCCGAGCTGGCTGACCTGGACAAGTTACTTCTAGCATCTCCAAGCCTCGGTTCGCACCTCTGTAAAATGGGAGGAGATGGCCCCTACCTTGCAATAGGCGTGTGACGATCAAGTGACCAAATGAAGTAAAGGGCTTAGCGGCATAGCGACAGGCACACAGCATGCACTCAAAGAGTGGAAGCTATTGTTTATTATTGTTACTACTATTCTACCTATTGTTACTACTGCTTCATTCATTCATTCATTCATCCATCCATCCCACCAGCATTTGAGCACCTCCTAGGCAGTGTTCGCTGTTCTAGCTGCCGACTGGTGAACTCGGTCGATGCGTGGAACTTGATATTCTACAGGCAGAGAGCCAACGAGCTACAGGCAGTTGTCAAATATGACATGAGATGGGCTGAGTCCTTTCAGGAAAGACAAAGCAGCAGAGAGGTAGGGGATGACATTTCAGATTGGGGTCAGGGGAGACCTGTCTGAGGAGGTGACGCTTGGGCTGTGGGCTGATGACAAGAAGGAGCCGATACCAGACCCCAGAGGCGCCAGGCAGTGGGGATGGTAAAGGCCAAGTTCCCATGGCAGAAATGAGGTGGCAGGCAGAGGCCGGTGGGGTTATGGCAGTGACACCGGGTCCCCATGGGACAGCAGGGGAAGGCAGGGGTCCGATGGGGCTGGGCCTTGCTGTCCACGGTGAGGGGAAGAGTCCGGATCTTATTCTTAGGTTCTGGGAAGTCACCGGAGGCTTCTTAACCATGCCATGATCTGACTTATGTTCCAGAACGTTCCCTCTGCCTGGTACCAGGAGGGCCACCGGCTCATCACGCACGGACTTGGGCCGGGAAAGGGGGAGCCGACCCTCGCCAGGGCCATGATGGTTGGGACGCTGCTCCTCCCTGTCTCTCGCTCGGGTGTGGCCGGGAGAGGCTGAGGCCTGGTGTAAGTGACACAGGGAGTGACGGGAGCTCGGTCACCTTCTCTGGCTGCAAGCTGGGGTGTGCATAATCACCCAGGACCCCACTGTGGCCTCAGGCCCGTCAAGGGGAGACACCAGAATTCTAATGGACCTGAAGCATCTCTGTGCCTGTGCAGGAGGGGCTGCCTCGGACCTGCCTGCAGGCGCTCCCCAGCAGCATCCTTCTGGTGACTCGGGGAATTTGAGACTTTGGTGTTTCCTGCCAGATCCGGAGCTCTGACTCTGCCTGACCTGGGGGGGCCCCAGGCCCAGAATGGTTCAGAGTGGGCACCGCATCCACGAGCAGCCACAGCATCAGAGCCGAGACCCAGTATTTAGGTCCGGCTGCCAATTTCGCCCTGATGGCTGGGAGTTCCGCTTTCTGCCGGGGCCTCGGCCAGGGATGC
>NW_011889194.1:304740-306362 GCF_000151845.1 Pteropus vampyrus
TGAGGGGAAGAGTCCGGATCTTATTCTTAGGTTCTGGGAAGTCACCGGAGGCTTCTTAAGCATGCCATGATCTGACTTATGTTCCAGAACGTTCCCTCCGCCTGGTACCAGGAGGGCCACCGGCTCACCACGCACGGACTTGGCCCGAGAAAGGGGGAGCCGACCCTCGCCGGGGCCATGATGGTTGGGATGCTGCTCTTCCCTGTCTCTCGCTCGGGTGTGGCCGGGAGAGGCTGAGGCCTGGTGTAAGTGACACAGGCAGTGACGGGAACTCGGTCACCTTCTCTGGCTGCAAGCTGGCGTGTGCATAATCACCCAGGACCCCACTGTGGCCTCAGGCCCGTCAAGGGGAGACACCAGAACTCTAATGGACCTGAAGCATCTCTGTGCCTGTGCAGGAGGGGCTGCCTCGGACCTGCCTGCAGGCGCTCCCCAGCAGCATCCTTCTGGTGACTCAGGGGCAGAATTTGAGACTTTGACGTTTCCTGCCAGATCCGGAGCTCTGACTCTGCCTGACCTGGGGCGGCCCCAGGCCCAGGATGGTTCAGAGTGGGCACCGCATCCGCGAGCAGGCACGGCATCAGAGCCGAGACCCAGTATTTAGGTCCGGCTGCCAATTTCGCCCTGATGGCTGGGAGTTCCGCTTTCTGCCGGGGCCTCGGCCAGGGATGCCGCTCCCCCACGCACTGGCATTGGGATGAGCGCTGCTCTCTGTCCCCTCTGCGCTACAGCCCTGCCTCATCAGACACGCTCTTTCCCTCCACCCCTGCAGACCTATGCTCTCACCTCCGCTGCAGAATATGCAGAACGCATTCGGTTACCCGTCAGCCTGGGTGTAGCCTCCACCCAAATATGCCCTTCTGAGGGGTAGAACTTAGGTTTATAACCCCACGGGCCTAGCCTGTGCGTGTGCGTGTGTGTGTGTGTATGTGTGTGTGCGTGCGTGCACGTGTGTGTGTGAGTGATGCCACAGCAATAACACCAGCCGCGGCTGACGTATGGCACCGAGCACGTGTGCCTCACCACGTGTGCTAAATGCTTGACCTGCGCTACCTCCCTCAAGCGCCACAATACTCCTGTGACATATGATCTATTATTATTACTCTCATTTGACAGGGGAAGAAGCTGAGGTTTAAAATAGCAAAGAAACTTGCCCGAGGTCACGCAGCTAGTAATCGGTAGGACTGGGGATTTGAACCAGGCTCGTTTAGGCCCGTGAGTCAAGGCCCTTTAGCACCCGAATGAATGGACGGAGGGAGAGTGGGTTACAGGTGGGCAGTCATGGGTGGGAGAGTAGGGAGGTCCTGGCTAGGTCATCAGGGAAGAGGGCCACAGATGGAAAGTTAGAGGAAACTCATCATCACAGAGTCTCCTCAGGGTCTTGGTCAAACGGCGGGAACACCCGTCACCTTGCCAACGTGCATACTGCTCTGCCTTGTCATCCCAAAGCACCTGCCCCCAAGGGTCTGCAGGTGCTTCTTTACCCGCATGGGTCCTCGGTCATCGCGACACTAAAACTGGCTTGTGTAGCTAATATTTATGTGCTAAATATGAGCATCTTACATGCGCTAACTCATTTAACCCTCAAAATGAGCCCACGGGTAGGTATTTTATTATTATTA
>NW_011889194.1:307488-310114 GCF_000151845.1 Pteropus vampyrus
ATTCTGAGGAACTCTGCTTGTGGCTTCTCCAGCCAAGAGCTTGCTGCCAGGGAGCGCTCCAGGCCTCTAGACTCTGTGCAGATGTCACTTTGCATGAAGGGCCCACTGTGTTGGGCTCCCAGAGAGAGAGGACGAGGAAACTCTGCAAAATATCCCCCGAGAGAGAGGTCAAATGAGGAAGGAGTGGAAGAGAGGGAGAGAGAGAAAGACAGAGAGGGAGGAGGGGAAGAGGAGGGAAGAGGGAGGGAGAGAGACCGAGCATCTGAAGAAGGAAGACAGAGACACCCACCCAAGACTGTCTGGAATGGAGACGCAGATTCTTCTGACCGGCGGCGGACATAGTAACAAAAAGACTTGCCATCTATCGATCACTTAGTAACAAAGACGAACACTGAGTGAGAGTTTGATACGTGCCAGGCACTATGTTAAGCGCATCTCTTTTAACCGAGGATCTGTAACAGTTACTCGTCCCTTCTGTAATATAAGAATGGGGCCCTGCCCAAGCGGGGAGACTAGAGGAGAAACCAGTCACCAGTGAAACCTTTGGAACGCAACCCTGGCTGTGCAGCCTCGTTCACGGCCTGAGCAGTAGCAGCTGGGAGTTCCTACGCGCCTCCTACTCGTCCGGTATTGTGCCCTGATTCTTTGGTTCTTTTAGGGGTTTGTCTTATAATATGAGTACAGTCGGCTCAGTGTACTGATGGCTGCTGATGTATCCATGACCTTGGCAATGTGACTTCGCGGCTCTTCCCGTTAAGAGGGGGAGTCTATCTTCCCACACCTTGAGTATGGGCTGTCGGGGGGACGTGCTTTGTCCGAAGGAGTGTGGTGGAAGTGACCCTGCTCCAGGTCTAAGTGTGGTTTCGGGGAGCCTTGCATACCCCCACTCTCTCTCTCTCTCTCTCTCGCAACCCCGTCACTGACATGTGACCAAGCCCAGGCTCGTCTACTGGGGGATGAGAGACCAGGTGGAGGAGAGCCCACGTGTACTAGTTGAGATAACCCTAGAGCAGTCTATAGCAAGCTGACCTTGAGACATGAGAGCTGGCCAAGATTGCGGAGTCATCACCGAGAAGAGAACCATCTGGCTGACCCAAAGACCCGTGAACAACGACAAATAACAAAAGTCACTTACAGTTTTTCATCACTGAGTTTCGGGTGATTTGTTAAATCAACCCAATGAGACAATGAGCGTTATACAGAAAAAGAAATAGCCTCAGGGATATGAAGTCACTCTCTAAGGTCACCCAGCTCATAAGTGGTGGGGCAGGGATTCTGCCCCATTGTCAGAGTTTTTATCCATGATGGTCTAGACCAGAGGTCCACAAACTATTTTTGTAAAGGGCCAGCTAATAAATATTTTAGGTGTTCTAGGCTACATAGTCTCTGTCACAATGACTCAGCTCTGCTACTACAGAGTAAGAGCAGTCATAAACCATATGTAAACAAGTGGGCATCGTTGTGTGCCAATAAAACTTTATTTACAAAAGCGAGTGGAGGGCCGGATTTGGCCCGTGAGCTGTAGATTGCCACCTCCTTCTTTAGACCCCTTCCTTGCACCGTCGGCGTGCCCGCCCTTCTTCCCTTTCCTTCTCTGCTACCTCGCTTGTTCCTTTCTCTACGATTTCCACGTACAACCCTCAATTATCTTCCACCATTTTTATACTCTACTCCATGACATGTGACAAGTAACTCTAAACTCAGCAGCTTTGTTTCCCCAGCGCGTGTGTGACTCCACTCCCCAATTTCGCAAATCTCTGTCATTTTCGAAAATCAGTTTGACTGATGTGTTTTCCCAATGTTAGGTTGATAGCTCTCTAGATGGGAACTTTAAAAAGTTACGATTGTATTCGAAATCCAAGACCCAGCATCATCACTGTGACAGCTGGGGATGCAAATTACTGCTGTTCGGAAGATTTAAAAAAAGGTTCAGTTCCGTAGCTATAAAATTTGACTCGCTCCTAAAAAACTTTGCCCCTCACCAAAAAAAAAAAAAAAAAAAAAAAAAAAAAAAAAAATTTGCAATGACGCACAAGTAACTCTGAGATCTGTTTCATCGCCCCACACACTCCGTCTCTAGGGCAACCCTTCTCTAGGAAGAAGAAAAGGCACGTGACAGTCACTTTCTGCAGAGAATAAAAACTGGGGTAGAGCGAATGAAATCCCAGAGATTTCCAGTTTTAAGGACACACATGTCATCCAGGAAATAAGTATGACAATGGAGTTCAGCTTTCCCACATCTTTCTTGCCTTCTCCACTTCTTAGTTGCCCTACTTAGAACACAGAACTTGATTCGTGATTAAAGTAGCCTCTGATCTATTGGCTATTTTTTTCCACGATTGAAAAAAAAAAAAAAGGTAGATTTGAGAGTTTAGCCAAGTAGCTCATCCAATTTAGAGGCTGAGCCACGAATTGAAAGTTTCATCCAAGGAAAGTCAGTCCTGGTGTCCAACTTTCCATAATTTTTAACAGCCTTCTAAGTAAAAATAAAGATGTCTCTCTAGACTGAATTTAGGTTTTAAAGTCCTCAAGCTGGGAAGGCAGAGGAAGGCCCATCTCATTTTTCATTATGGTGAAATTCCATTTCCAAGAAGGGCTGGCACTGAGTGAGCAGATTCTGGAGGCC
>NW_011889194.1:310164-312711 GCF_000151845.1 Pteropus vampyrus
GTACAACCCTCAATTATCTTCCACCATTTTTATACTCTACTCCATGACATGTGACAAGTAACTCTAAACTCAGCAGCTTTGTTTCCCCAGCGCGTGTGTGACTCCACTCCCCAATTTCGCAAATCTCTGTCATTTTCGAAAATCAGTTTGACTGATGTGTTTTCCCAATGTTAGGTTGATAGCTCTCTAGATGGGAACTTTAAAAAGTTACGATTGTATTCGAAATCCAAGACCCAGCATCATCACTGTGACAGCTGGGGATGCAAATTACTGCTGTTCGGAAGATTTAAAAAAAGGTTCAGTTCCGTAGCTATAAAATTTGACTCGCTCCTAAAAAACTTTGCCCCTCACCAAAAAAAAAAAAAAAAAAAAAAAAAAAAAAAAAAATTTGCAATGACGCACAAGTAACTCTGAGATCTGTTTCATCGCCCCACACACTCCGTCTCTAGGGCAACCCTTCTCTAGGAAGAAGAAAAGGCACGTGACAGTCACTTTCTGCAGAGAATAAAAACTGGGGTAGAGCGAATGAAATCCCAGAGATTTCCAGTTTTAAGGACACACATGTCATCCAGGAAATAAGTATGACAATGGAGTTCAGCTTTCCCACATCTTTCTTGCCTTCTCCACTTCTTAGTTGCCCTACTTAGAACACAGAACTTGATTCGTGATTAAAGTAGCCTCTGATCTATTGGCTATTTTTTTCCACGATTGAAAAAAAAAAAAAAGGTAGATTTGAGAGTTTAGCCAAGTAGCTCATCCAATTTAGAGGCTGAGCCACGAATTGAAAGTTTCATCCAAGGAAAGTCAGTCCTGGTGTCCAACTTTCCATAATTTTTAACAGCCTTCTAAGTAAAAATAAAGATGTCTCTCTAGACTGAATTTAGGTTTTAAAGTCCTCAAGCTGGGAAGGCAGAGGAAGGCCCATCTCATTTTTCATTATGGTGAAATTCCATTTCCAAGAAGGGCTGGCACTGAGTGAGCAGATTCTGGAGGCCACCATTACACGGAGGGCCGAGAGCAGGGTGGAAGGAGACGCCTCGTAGGGCCCCTGACTGCACGGAGCTACTAGTACATTCCATGTCCAGAATCCCCTGCTGTACTTAAAGAGTCTGATCCGCCCAACCAAGAGGCCAAAGCCTGCCATAAGGTATGCAATTGTCAGAGAGCTAGCTATGAGCTGGAGGCAGTGTGAGGTACGTCTCACGTAATTATCTCTATTATTCAGATGAAAAAATTAAGGCCAAGGCCCCTGGGCCACAGCTAGTGAAAGGCAGAGCTGAGACTCCTGGTCAGCTCTTCTGATTCCTCTTAAGACAAAATAACTGACTTAGGGGATGATCATATCGGTGCAGGTGACCGGGTAACAATGCCCCGGTGGTGATCGACACCCCTGGATCTTCCACTCAATCCCGATCATCCTCAGGCCACCTGACAATTGTCTTGTTTTAAAAGGATTTTCATCTGATGAAAAGCATGTCAGATACAGGATCTATGAGGTCAGGCAACAGCCGGGGTGGTTATTTCTCATTCCACACAGATGTGGAAACTGAGTCCCGGCCCCCAGCACAGTCGATAACAGACCACAGGTCCTGAGCCCACAGAGGGGTGCGGATCCAGCTGGAGTGAAGTGCGCCTTGTTTCACACGGCCTCACACGCTCTAAGGCCAGGAAGCCTGGAGCCCTTCTGAGCTGTGTTTTCCTAAACCTTCAAAGGCCAAAGTATATTCCCGAATGCCTCACATCTGGAATATGCTGAACAGGGGTGCGGGGGTGAAAGATGCTTAAGTAAGAGATATATAGAAACAGATATAGCAAGAAATTATATTTTTATCATAACAGCTACTTACCCCTGCTCTTCCATGCCACAAAAAGGCTTAAGCAAAACACAGTTCCGTTGACCAAAAATTAAACAGACAAACACATGAGGTAGAGGGAAGTAAGGAACAGAATCAAGAGAAAAGAACCCAATGAGAAATTTAATTTGCCAACAGGAGCATGTCAAGCATCCAGAAAATTACTGTGGGTCCCAGGCACTTGTGAGAGGTATGGACGCTGTGTCTGAGCCTCCTAGCAGACAATGCAAAGAGAGAAACACAATTAGTTATTTCTCCCCATTTTTCAGGTCACCAGCTCTGATTACGTTCTGCTTCCCAGGTGCCAGTTCTGCCTCTGTATCTGCTGAAATGATCTGAAATGACCTGCAGATGTTCTGCAGACAAGCGTCTGACATCAGACAGGCTGGCTGGTCTGCCTGCCCGCATCCCTGCTATGGTCTGGTGTTTGTTTCCCGAGCGTCACCCAAACAGACTGGCGACGAAGAAGCTTAGAACCACTCTGCCAGGAGGCCACACCATCAGAACAGCGATCAGCAATGGAGCAGAGTGAACGGTGACTTTAAAACGGACGTGAATAAGAAAATGCACGTTTGGGATGACGTCATCGCACTGGGCCACGCACGGTTTTCCTGAAACCCTTTTCGGTACCAAGTGGGGCGCATGGATGGGGAGACCCCCTCCCCACTTCTCTCCACGTCTCCCCAGACTCGCT
>NW_011889194.1:316156-327226 GCF_000151845.1 Pteropus vampyrus
GTGTCACTGATGCCTGTCTGTGGACGGGGCGCCTGGGAGGCTGTCTCGAGGCGGCCCCACCACGTGAGGGAGGAACGATGTGTTAGCCATCACTGCTGCTCAAAGTACCAAATAAGCAGAGTGCGGTAAACAAACACTATTTTTATCACCGTTCTGACTCTCGCATGCCACAGGCAAAAGCTGCTGCGTAAGGGATGATGGCAGGGGAAATGTTTATTCAGGGCCTGGGGTGGCCTGAATACCAATGGGGACAAGCAGGAGGCCACACTGCAAAGGCTTCCAGGGGACAGAGCCCAGAGCCATGTGAGGATGCACAGCAGGGCTGACCCCAGGAGGGCCGACAGGGCGGCTTCTGCCCAGCGTCCTTCTCCGCAGACTCCGCCCCGCATCCTGCTGCCCTGGGGATGCACCCCGACTTATCTCTGCCCTGCCGGGAACCTCCACGCTCCTTTACCCTTCGGCACCGTGGACAAAACTTATCCTCCATCTCTGGGCAAGTTGGACCTGCATTATGCAGGCACGGGACAAATATGTCACGAAAGTGTTATCTGACAGCTTGGGGGCCATCGGGGAACACTGAAGACAAAGGTCTCGCCCTGAGGAGCTTTACTTTAGCATAGGGAGACAGACAGAGAACCACGTGGATAAGATTATGCACGGATACTGTGCGTGGGAGGGGGGAGGAGAGCCGGAGACAGGGGGTCAGGGTGCTGGGTGGGGCGCAGCATCCACCTGGATGGGGCGCAGGTAGGCTTCAAAGTGAGAGCGTGGGATTTCAGCCAAGACTGGAAGTCAGTGGGCGAGCAGGCTGTGTGGGTATCCGGGGGGCGAGGGGAACATGCATAAGTCAGGGAGAGGGAGCTGCAGGGCAGGGGCTCTGAGGTGACAATGTGCCTGGCATGGCTCACCTGGCCAGTGAGGACCAGCGAGGAGGCCAGTGTGGCTGGAATGGAGGAAGTAAAAAAGGATACGAAGCAGGAGAGTGGGTCAGAGAGGAAATGGGGGGCGGGGGGCTACATGGCGGGAAACCTTCTAGAACTGTTGCTCTTAATGAGGGCAGTTTTATCCCTCATGGAACGTTCTGCACGCCTTTTGTTGTTATAACTGGGGGTGGAGGGTACTCACACCTAGTGGGGAGAGGCCAGGGATGCTGCTAAACGGCCTGCAGTGCACAGGATGGCCCCACAGTAAGGAATTATCCGACCCCAAATGTCAACAAGCGTAGACATAGACAGCTGTAAAGACGCATCCTTTTTTCCGAATGAGCTGAGATTATTTGTCGAGTGAGTGAACAGCCCTACGCCTGCCCCAGTGATAACACAAATCATTCATTGGAAGGTGTCTCATCTTCTTTACAACCCTTTCGCCTATTAACAGAGTTAGGGAGAAATGAAAGGGACCCTTCTGACTGCCGGAAATGCACGGTGGAGCTCCTAGTTTTGAAGTGTCCTACTTTATATGTGCAACCTAAAAAGGATGCCAGCTGTCTCCTGGCCTGGTGACAACAGAAGTAACTTCCTGGAAAGCTAGCCATGGTTACATGAAGGTGGCCGGGATCGGCCTGAGAGGAAAAAAAAACCACACACACAAATCAATAGCAAAAAAAAAAAAACCCCACGGTTACTGCCACCTGGGGGTGTGACCGGGGCCCCAGAGGAGACCAGCTCCCCGTCTGTTTCTCCCCACGATCTCTCGGGTGCTTGCACCTCTCATCTCCAGATCCCGGCTCAGCTACTTCTAGAAACCTCAGCCTCACTTCCTGTGGGTGATTAGAGCGAGGAGGCCTCGGCTCCCCGTTCCTGCCTCTTCTGTTTGTGAATAATCAAAGGCTAATTAGCCGCAGCCCCGTGGGACCTGGGATTATACGTGCGAGACATCTCAGAGGCTCTGAAAATAAAACTGTGAGGTGGATCGGACATGAGCGCCAGCAGGAATCGTGGGATAAGGTCAACCGGGGTTGCGGGGGACAGGTCAGCCAGGGGACAAATAGGGCTGGCTTCCTCCAGGGTCCGCCTGACCCTCTGACTGACCCTAAAGAAGGATGAGTCGCCGAGGATCTGGCCTTCCTCCATCAGCTCCCGAATCAATCCGATCAAAGCATTAAGAATCTGGAATGAGCTCGGCGACGGGCAAGGCCAGAAGTTTTCTCCAGACTGGAGTCAAACCAGCAGGGTTCAAATCCTGGCTCCTCTCTTCCTGCCCGTGTGATATAGTCTCACCCCTGAGAGACTCGGTTTCCTCATCCGTAAAACGGAATCGAAGGCAAGCCATCAGAAACGAATCTCTGAAATCATTTCGGCGGCAGAGGGAAGGAATGGAGAAGAAAGAGAGAGCGGAAGTCACACTAGCTGATTCCTGGCGACTAGACGCTGTGCTGGACGTGACGACCGTAGCATTCTGAGCTTAGTAAATTCCTCTCACAACCCGGGGTGGCATGGGGCATCCCATTCTAATAGGAGAATGCTGCATGGAGTGGGACTAAGCCCCTGGCTTGGGCCGGGGAATGGAGTCTCCATCATGCTGCCTGCGACGCCGTGTTCTCTAGCGACGTCACCCGGCACACGGCGCTTTGGGCTTCTCACGTGGCCCTGATCATACATGCGAGACCCAGTGACGAGCAGGACCGAAGCATGTCCCTCAAGGTCCCACCCTCTGAAGGTCTCCGCTAGGAAAACAGATCCATCCCACGCCGCAAAAAATAAAAAATCCCAACAAATGCAAACGCGGTTTGGGTCCGGTGACAGTCACGCGGGGAAGGACGGTGTCACGTCGGGGGTGAGGAGCTGGGCAGGGGGCTGACTGCGTTCATTCAGGACCCAGCAGCGTGGGGCCCGTGACTAACGTTTCCTGCAGAACAGCCGCCACGCACCGTGTGCTGAGCCCGCGCCATCTCGTCCACTCCTCACGGCGAGCCGGGGGCCCACAGCTCTCTTTCTTCCCATTTCACAGACGGGGGAGCTGAGGTTCAGGGAGGCGCAGTCGTTTGGGCCACGCAGCTGGCGAATGGAGGTGCTGGGGGTCGAACCGGGTTGGTCGACATGTTCCCGGCTGTCCCGAGGCCCCTTGAAGTCTCTATGAAGTGTGGGGATGGGAGTCGAGGGCCCTGAAACGTTTTCCTATCAGCAGCAGTATGGCCTTGGGACAGTCAGGTCCCCCTAAAAAATCTGGCCTCAGTCTTCATCCGACAGGGAAGGGGCTTGAATGAATGTCTTTGAGCTCCGACCTTCTGTGGTGCTGTCAACAGACCCGAGGTAAATGCTGTAGCCTACCGCAGGGCCTTTGCACTGGCTGTGCCTGGAAAACTCTCCCCCAGATATCCCATCGATCACTGCTCGGGCGTCTCCTCTGAGAACTGCCCCCACCCCACCCAGTAGGCACCCCGTGTCCCTCGCATTATGTTCCTCCTCAGGCCACTTAGCCTCTCTATCTGCTCATCATCTGCATCCTGCGACTAGAAAGCAAGCTATTTCGTGGTGTCCCTTATGTATCCATAAACCCTACCTGGCACCTGACGGAAACTGGGCGACTATTGGTTGAACAGATACCTGGATGCATCGAATTCCTTTCCGTGTACCTACTGTGTCCCAGGTTAATGCCATCGCCACGATGGAATCCAGCTACATGCCATTATCAACCCGGCCACCGTGTTTAATCGGCCATACTGAGCCGGAGAAAACCGCTTACAGAACGGGGGTGGGGGTGGCACTCAGCCACGGCGGGACGTCGTAACCAGACAGCGCAGGCCAGCACATTCCACTGGCACAAAATTCCGTTCGGGCTTCTCCATCTCGTTAACCCGCTCTTCCTCAAGGAACGTACGGAATAAACCATCGCCAGACGCCGTTGGGTTTCATTACCGCGATGATTTCAGGAGTGCAGCCGGCTTCGTCAGAGGCAACTCCGCCGCAGAGAGAGGCTGCAGGCACTCCGTGACTGTCCGGCCCCTGTGCACCATGATTTGCTCGCTGAGGTCACAGCATGGGGGAGGGGAGCGCGGATTTAGCCTTCATTCAGCCATGGAGACCCACCGGGGGGGCTGGAAGCGATCTGAATTTGTCTTGTGCAGACACTATGCCAGGCCCACCCGTGCTGGATTTCCTTGACTGCTAAAAGCCGACCACATCCCTGATAAACGGAGACCAGGGAGAGTCTGCAGAACGAGAGCCGGCTCTTAGAGAAGGAAGGCCTGGTGACGCAGGAAGGACTTGACTTTCCCGCCCCCCGTCCCCGACCTGGGAGAAGCTGCGAAGCTGCTTCCTCCAGCCCCATGTCAAAGCATGCATCCGGGCGGCGGGAGCGAAAGCCGGCTGCCTAGGCCTACCTCAACTTGGCGGGAAATACCAGATGACGAGCGTAATTCATTCAGTGACTTATATGCATAAGAGGGGGCAGGGGTGGGGAGCCCACGTCCAAGTCGATAGCCAGGTCAGACAGAATTTGGGGGTCAAAACAGTAGCTGAGTTAAGAAAAAGGGGTGCGAATTGACTCTGGATGGCTCGGTGAGAATTTCAGCTTTGCAGAGATGTTTCCACAGTCCCAACAAAATGCACGCGGGCAGCGATCCCCTTTCTAGAAATTTAACCTCCAGGGCTGCCTGCATTTGAGTCAAATGACACGTGCGCAGGGAGGAGCGTATCCGCAGAGTTTTTCATCGTGAAAGACTGGAAATCGGCCCGCCTTCAGCGGTGGTGGCCTGGTTAAAGAGCTTACGCTGCGCTCACGCAAATGGAAAACAACGCGGCTGTTAAAAAGAACGAGGCGATTCTATACGTGCCGGAAGAGAACAATTCGCGAGGTACGGAGGTAAGGGACAAGAGGGGACCATGAAGAGAAGCGGCTCACGGCACAGGCTGGAGCCAGACCCTAAGACTGAACGCCAGCCCCCTCTCACTAGCTCCGTGACTTTGGGCAAGTTCCTTTACCTCTCTGGGCCTGGGTTGACCTGGCATCCATCAAATGGGCCGTTAAGGAGTTCGTGCATCTAAAGCATGCTTGCATTCTCAACGGGGCTGATGTTGTTCCCCCCAGGGGGCAAAAACGAGTTGAGGGAAAGGCCTGGTGAAAAAAAAAAATCTTAGATATTACAATAGTTTGCCGCCCTCCAAAGCTCAACCCTGCCTGATAAAATCATATCCTTTGGTATTTAATTTCTCTCACTGGGTGATATTGGGGGAAAAAAAAAAAAAAGCAACCATCGAGAAACATTGATTTGAAGCACGCAGCAGCGTGAGGCAAAGCGGGCTGGCCTTTATCTTGCGATGCTTCTGGAAGGCTTAAAAGAAATAACAGCGGCAAAGGCCAGGGCTGTCTTTCGATTCGGGCCCGACACCAGAGGTGAATGCTGACGTCCACTCCCATCTCAGCTGTGACGTGATAGGACTGGGCCAGAGGTCGGAAGCAGGGCCGGACTTTTCACCTGGTCCCCCTGACTGACAGCTGCCTCCTCATGCTCTCATGATGCTTGAAGACCACCTGGTCCAGTTGTTCACCTGGTCCGGTTGTTCACAGGGCTGTGCCAGGTCAACCCAGGCCCAGAGACCCAGATGTATCCTCACCCATTTGAGGATAATTTGGTGGGGTCCAGCCGTCCATGTAAGAGGGCAGCCTGGGCCAGGGACGGCTGGAGCAGACAGCCAGGACGCCCGCGTGTCCACTGAGGAAGCCTCATGGCTGCTGGCCTTGGTCCTGGCTGTGCTTTCTCATGGGCTCTCTGGAGAGACTTCCATCTGCCCCGAGCACTGGACAGTCCTGCCTGCCATGAGCAATGGTCTGTGCAGGTTATTTGGAGATGGTGGGGTGGGAGAGGCTGATTTGCTTTTCCTGCCAGCCATCGGAGAGCTCCGACCCAAATCCCTGGCCCCCCACAGCAAGGTCTGGGTGACTCGTGTCTTACTGCCAATCCTGGTTCCAAGTTACGGCCCCCACCATCACGTTCCCTCCCGCAGGCTTCGATTTAATTATGCAATCTTACTCCGCAGACTGCCCTTTCTAGAATAAGGAGAGGGGAAGGAGATGTCTCAATAAACACACACACAGACACACACACAGACACACACACACACATACACACACGGAAACCCAAGGTTCCCAAAAAGCCACTGCGGGCAGAAGAGCTCACTGCGATGCGTCACCCACATTCCCCAGGGCGTTCTGAGTGAGGCTGGGCAGGTGAGGGCTGGCTCTGTGGCCTGGAATAAGGACGGAGTGGAAGGAGGGAGAGAAAGTCACAGTTAGGTAAAGAAGTAAGTGTTGAGAAAGGCAAACGGGAAAGCCGGAGCTTTAATCACGGTGGTCTCACCAGGCAGACCACCAGCTGATTTCCCGTTTGTCATTCATGCATTCGTTCATTCTTTCTTTCTTTCCTTCATTCAGGACCTACCACGTGCAAAGCACTGTGCTCCCTGAATGGGCCACAGTGATGGCCAAAACGTGACGCAGCCCTCCTCACACACATGAAGGTTATGGCAAACTCAAACTCCGCTGAGGGGTCAGCAAGCTGTCCCCGGCCAGCCAACTCCGGCCGGCCAGCCTCTTTTCCAGAAGTTGTATTGGAACACAACCACGCCCATCGAGTTACACATTGTCTACAACTGCCTGAAACCTACACTGGCAGAACCGGGCAGTTGTGACAGAGACCATGTGGCCTCGAATATTTACGATCTGGCCCTTTACGGGAAGTTCGCGAACCCTGCGTTTTTATTTGTGAGTACATAGACATTTCTCAAGTCGACCGAACCCTGAGGACCCCCTCTCGAAGCCCCGGCTGTCACGTTTATGAAACTTGCATGACGTGCGTGTCACCGTGAGGATTAAGTGAGCGAAGGCACGGGAAGCTCTTGGAAATGAACCCGGGACGTAGGCGCCTGCGTGACTTTATAACTCTCGCCGTTATTGGCATTACGAAAGCTGAAGCAGGAAGCGTGACAACTGCACCTCGACGCATTCTCAAAACCCATTCAGCCTTTTCATTCCGATTCTAGGGAGAGGGCGTTTAGCGGCTCTAAATAATCCAGGCATTTTACGGGCCATTTTACTGTGTTCTCTTGATTTCTAAGATGGATATATATTTTTTTTTCACCATTTTAACATTTCTGAAATGGAGGCTTATCTTACAATCGATAGGATTTGTCAATTCGTACTGGTCGAGAGCTAAGTGCGTGGCAGGCGCTCAGGATATGTGAACCGAACAAATATGTGAACAATAAACATATGCATGTAGGTATGTGTCTGTACCCGTGTGTGTGTATATATATGTATGTACATATTTCATAAGACATACTGTTATGCTCCCTTGGGATTCACACTGAGACAGGGAAGGCAGACAATAACTGTATGTATCGGTCAGTGGCAGTAACAGCTATGAAGAACAGCAAATCAGCACCGAGGGATAGAGAACGGTGACTCTTAGCAATTTTACAAGTGGTGGTCCAGATGGCCTCCCCAGCAGTTGACCTTTGAGCAAGGGCCTGAGGCAGGTGAGGGAGCGAGCGGGCTGGAATTTGGAAGGACAGGGCGGCAGGTAGAAGGAAGGACAGGTGCGAGTTCAGGTGCAAAGATGCATATCTCTGGGAGCGTGTCCTGCCGCCCTTCACGTAGTGCTCTCCCGGGATTGCAGAAGTGCCCTACGTGTTTGGCGGGCGTGGTGGGAAGTGATGGTTCTGGGGTTTGGACTGGGAGGGGACAGCAGTGAGGTTGACTCTTAAAGCTTAGCGCCTTTGAAATCGCTGGTGTGTTTTTGGCCCTAAACCTGCTGTAAACCTATATCCAAAAAGCATCACCTGCCAACAGCATAGTAAATCCACAGGTAAGATCCACCCCCCCATCCCCCCAAAAAATGTGGGAACGTGGGAATGAAGTGAGTTGTAATCACAGTTGTAGGACCTGTTAAGCCAGTCCCCGTTCCTTCTTCGCCCTTGGCGGGGAAAGCCGAATGGAAAGGGGTCTATTTTCACAGAAATGTTCCCACAGATTCAAGATAAATAAATCTATTTGGGTATCAGTCAGTCGCCCAACTTTGCACAGCCAGAGGAGAATATGGGGGTAATGAAGCTGTGGCTGGGACAGTCCCCACCAGGATTCTCAACAAACTGGCCAAGAACGAAGCCGCAGACTCAGCCTCTGGGTGGCAAGGAGCACGTGACCCTGAAGGCCACGTGCATGTTTGCAGCTACGCTCACTGCCAATGGCCACACTGCGTTCCAGCTCGTGGGGGCCCTGCATGTCCTCTCCGTGTGGGGGCAGAGGCTCAGGGAGGTGCCGACGTGGAAGCTCATCCTGGTTCCCTAAGTCAGGATGTCTCGGACTTGAGTTCAAGTTTGTGGGTCCAACAGGAACAGAAATTTACGGTTGCTAATCTAACTGCTTTCTCCGATTTCTAAAAACCTGTCCTTCTGGAGACGAGCGGACGGCAGATGAGATGCGGACGTGTGTGTGAGTGAATGGGGAGGGCCAGGAGGGGATCGATGAGGCTTTTTAGAAGCAAATGCAGCCGGAACGCTGCTGATAGGAAGGGAGATGAGCAGAACCAGCAAGGACTAAAGCGAGGGCAAAGGGCTCTGCGGCACCCCCAGATCTCCTTCAGGTCTCCCCAAATTGCAGCACGATGCAATCGATCATCGGTGACAATGACGTCATTGAAAACATTTTACATTTTGTTCTTTGGACCCTCTTGTATAAGGCATGAACGTGACACATCTTCCACAAAGATGCGTTAATTAAATTGTGTGTGTGTGTGTGTGTGTGTGTGTGTGAGTGCGAGTGAGTGTGAGTGAGTGTTTGTGTGTGTGAGAGTGTGAGTGAGTGTGAGTGAGTGTGAGATACTGCCAGAGGTCCGCTTTAGTTTTCCGGGACATTTGCTAATGACGCGGATGAAGGGCTGCTCCACCAACGCGTTCATGACCGTACGACCCCGCCGACCCCAGACTCTGGCTTCCCGAGAACTTTTATTTGCAAATGAAAAGGGCCAGGTCTGGATCACACGCACGTGGGACACAGTCACTCCTGCGTGTGGACCCCCTTCCCCCAGGCTCTCGGGCAGCCTCAGGGGGCTGGGAGGTGGTATCTACTCACTTCCTTTGACCTGGCTGTGACTCTGACTCGCCCATCGGCAGAGGAGTTATGGCTGGGAGTGGCGATGAGGCGCCCTCTCCAGCAGCCCCCCAAGTTCACGTTAAAATCCTGCCCCCCAGTGGGACGGTGTCGGGAGCTGGGGCTTTTGGGAGGTTGATGAGGTCGTGCGGATGGGTCCCCATGATGAGATGAGTCCCTATATCACGTGGACCCCACAGAGCTCTTGCCTTCTTCCTGTTACGCGGTGGGGAAGAGGGGCCTTGCTGGCCCCTCTTGCTGGCCCCTGATCGCAGACTTCCAGAGGAACACGCATCTGGTGTTTCTAAGCCACCCGGTCTACAGTATTCTGACAGGTGGGGACACGTCACGCACGGATTCCAATAAGCGAACTCAAATGAATGTGGCCGGAGAGGGGAAGAAAGTGAGAGAATGGGCAAAAGTAAGAGAAAGAATGAGAGAAAGAGAAGACAGAACAAACAAGCAAACAAACAAAAAATCCAGACTACCCAAGATTTTTGCCCCAAGGGCTGACTTTCAAACCTAAACTCCAAGTAAGATGCAGTTCGTCTGTGCATGTGTGTTTCACTGGATGCAGCAGACAAGCCTCTGAAACATTGGATATGGACAGGATTTTCTAAAAATCCTTTCTGTATGCATCTTCGAAAGCTCACGGCTCGAAGGTGTCCATTTGTCTTCGTCCGTCTGGGCTGCAGTCACGAAGTGCCATGGGCTGGGGGGCTTAAGCTGCACTCATTCATTTCCCCACAGTTCCGGAGGCTGGCAGGCTGGGATCTGGGTGCCGGGGCGGCCGGGTTCTGCCGGGTTCTGCCGGGGGCCCGCCCCTGGCTTGCAGACGGCGGCCTTCACGCTGCATCCTCGCATGGCAGAGACAGAGGGCTCTGGTCTCTTCCTCGTCTCACAAGGACAATCACCACCTTCTTGAAGCCTCATTCTCACGAACTGGTCCAACCCTAAGCATCTTCTAAAGCCCTCTCCACCCTTAATACTGTCACATCCAGGGTTAGGACTTCGACGTATGAATTTGGGGGGGACACAAACATTTAGTCCATACCGCCGGTTCCGAGCCCGTTCATGAAGATCAAGATCCTTTGGTAAAATGAAACGTTGGTTCCTAACCCCTCAAATGGATCCTTCTGGTAAGTTTGAGTTTCCAAGTCTTGGATGTTCTTACATTCATGAAGCCAAGCGGTATTTGAGGCATGTGTTCCAGCCCCCTCTTTATACAGATAAAAAGGGTTTGAGGCCCAGAGAGGCCAAGTGACTCACCCGAGGTCGCACAGCTGGAGCGAGGCAGAGCTGAGCCTTGAACCTGAGTGTCTGGTCTTTTTGGCGGTGAGCCTCTGGCTGACGCTTGCTTGTGCCGCTTGAAAAGGGGGAGCTAGTGGCTGGAGCCTGCGGATCCGTTAGTTATCTGAGCCTGTAGTTTTAATGCCCTATTTTCTGGAAGTCAAAACTAGATCACCGGGGAGTTACTCTCTATTATTACAGGAGTCATCTCTATTTTATTTATATTTCGCAGCAAAATGGTTTAAATCAAATCTACTTGGGCGCAGAGGAAAATTGACCTGAAGAGGGGTTCTTTTTTTTGTGGCAGGAAGAAGAGCCAGCGGATACTTATTTCCTGCCTTTCGGAGACCAGTCACATCTCGGTACGAGGGGACCCATCAATACATCTTTCAAAGAGGGCTTCTCTGCACAGCGAGGTGGAAAATCTTTCCTGTGGCTCCAGCCCATTTATAACTTTACCCTGAATAAAAGAAGGGATTGATCGGGCTTTGGATCGCTCCTATGTCCCGGGGCCTTCCCGTGCCCAGAGGAGGTAGAATCTACAAATGGCATTCAGCCAGGCAGTTGCTCTTGGAGGGAGGGGAGTAGAGGCTAGCCTGGCCTCTGAGGAGGGGGCAGGGAAGGCTTAGGTGTGCTCAGCCTTCCTCCGCTGGGGTCTGTCTGCATGGGGGCTGATGCCTGGAAGTCTCTACG
>NW_011889194.1:329421-334228 GCF_000151845.1 Pteropus vampyrus
TGGGAACATCAGTCACCGCGGTCGAGAAGATGAACACGTATGGAGGGCACGTGTGTGTTGGTGGGTTTGGGCTTAGAGGTGGACAAACCCGGGCCTCTGTCTAGCATCTGAACGAGACCTCGGGGCGGATGTCGAGGAAGGCCAGGAAGGGGAAAGTAAAATGCACAGTCACAGGCGCCCAGGTGGAGGGACCGCTGGGAACAGGGCTGGCAGGGGCGAGAGGTCACGTGAGCTCGAAGGCAGCTGGGCTTGGGGGCCGGGGCGGGAACACATTGCCCCTGCAAAGGCGGAGTCAGCTTGAGACTTCCAGGACCCGCCTGTAGGAATGAGCTGAGTCGCTAGACACTTCCTCTACACCCTCCTGTCCCTCACGTCCCAGAGCCAGTCCTTCCTGAGCCCTCAGCCCCTGCTGAGTCCAGCCCCTTCTCTCCAGGTCCACACTGGCTGGCAGACACACAAGTGCAGCAGATTCTCGGCTGACCCCCGCGTCTACCTCGCCACCACCCATCCTCCCATCCCTTCCCCTCCGGCAGCCAGCGTGATCCTTCCAAAAGGCAAATCGGATGCTACTCCTTTGCTTAAAACCCTTCCATTTCTTCCTATTTTTCTTAGGACAAAGATGGAATTCTTATTGCAGCCTGTAAAGTCTTGCATGGCCTGACTCCTGCCAACCCTGCCCTCTCTCTCTCTCTCTCTCTCTCTCTCTCTCTTTCTCTCTCTCTCTCGCTCTCTCTCTCTGCTTAGCATTCTCTCCAAGCATCACCAGATTCCCACTGAGAACAGGACCTTTGCACGTGTCACTTCCTCTTCCTAAAATAATCCTCACCCAGCCTGCACTGTTTCAGCTTAAATGTCACTCCCCGCCCCTCCACGGAAACTCTGCTGCCCTTCCCCGAAGTCCCACAGCCAAACCGCTTCAGAACGCTCAGACTCCCCTCCCAACGCAGCCGTCGCGGTCCTGCTCCATGACTGACACCTGTCCCCAGCAAAGGATGCTGCTGCCTGAGGACAGGGTGCACATCTGTGTGGCCCATTAGCGTGTCTTTGCTCCTACACAGTTTGGTCAACATCTGCAGAATAGATTTAAAAATGCATGAATAAGAGAAAAAAGGGAAGGGCTCATTCCCAGTTCAGACCGAGAGTGTTCTTTTAGGGGGTCACGTCCTACGGCTCCGTTCCAGGACCCCGCCATGTCTGGGAGGAGCGGGTGGATGGGAACAGCCTCCTTCCTCTCCGCCTCCCTTTTCCAGCTGCAGCGAGATGACCACGGTCCTCCCGGATCCTCCCTGTCCTCTGTCCCCTCAATTCGAAGAACCACAGGATAAGGGGTTTCTGCAACGCACCCATGTTTTCAATAACAGTAACACGTCGCCAAGCACCTACAGCCCTGGCAGCTAGAAGGGAGAGGTGGAGAGGACTCCGGAGCCCCGAGGCGTCGGCCTCCCCTGGGGGGGCGGTCATTGGAAACCCCAGATCCGGGCTCCACCCCGACCTGCTGAATCAGGACCTGCCGTGAACGGGATGCAAGGTGACGTGTATTAATGTGTGAGACACGCTCACCTTACAGCAGGCTCATCAGAAACCATCCGGAGGATTTGTCAGGCTGCAGATAGCTAGACCCCACCGGGCTGCACCCCCAGTTTCTGATTCAGGAGGTCTGGGGTGTGGCCGAGAACTGCCTCTCTCTCCTGTCCATGCAGATGTGCTGGTCCAGCCTCACGTTTTGAGAACCACCACTTTACAGCCTTATGGGGCCCAAGGGAGCTTGGAGGGGACCAGGAACGCCTCCCAGAAGGGGCAAGGCGTGAGCCGGGAGGATGAAGAGGCACTGGGTAGACGACGAGGGGTACAGGGGCATCCTCCACAGAGGGCCCTGCATGAGCGGGACTAAGCAGCATGAAGCAAGGCTTGCTCTGGGAATGCATTCGTCAGCTGTGCCTGGAGCTCACGGGATCCAGGGCTGGGGAGCGGGGGTGACCCAGGGGTCACAGAAACGTGGCTTCCCCTCTCGTGACCCAGCCCTGTCCAGGATGGGATAAAACACTCTCAATTGTCATCATCACCATCTCCATCGTCACTTGAACTCAGGTAGGGCTTACCGTGCCCCCAGCCTTCTTCCAAGGCCTGACAGACGTTAACCAACTTTCCTTTCCTTTTCGACTTTTTAAAAGAAATAATTACAGACTCATAGGAAGTTGCCGGACCGAGAGTTCCGTGTGCCCTCGCCCAGCTCCGCCAGGGGTGACGTTCTTAGGTAATTGCAGTGCAATATCAAAGCCAGACTATCAACATCGGCTAAACCCGTTAACCAAACCACAGACCTGATGAGGTTTTCATGTTTTCCATGCGCTCGTGTGTGTGTGTGTGTGTGTGTGTGTGTGTGATTATCTAGTTCTCATAACAACTCTATTATTAGCCCACTTTGCAGACGAGGAAACTGAGGCACAGAGAGACTACACCTGCACAAGGACAACCAGGAGCAGGCATCGGATTCAGGAAGTCTGGCTCAAAGCCTCTCGCTTCTCCGGCCAGGTCCGGTCGTTTCTCAAACTCTCGTGGCCCTGGGAGGCTTCCGTATGTATTTGCATCTGGAAAGGACTTCTGGGCACCACGTGGGGGATCCAGCCCCGTCTCAAAGTGCCAGGTCCGCTGGGGAGAAGCCCCACTGGCGGGGAGAAGGAAGGGGGTCGCGTGGAAAAGCTGAGGCCAGGGCAGTGGCCACAGACGCCCTGCCCGGCCCTGTCAGCTCCCTCCTAGCTCAAAGACACGCCTGCCCACCGGGCCCCAGGTACCCGGGCTGGTTCACAGGGCTGGCTTGGGCCATCTGCCAATGTCAAGACCAGACAAGAATCTGCTGTTCCACGTCTCAGCCCCTGCCCTGGAGCTTGGCAGCCCCACAGCAGCCTGCTTGTGAGGGCGGGAAGCAGGAGGCCGGGTGCTCGGCCTTCCTCTCAGCCAAGCTGGCAGGGGCCGGGGCGGGGGTGGACGGGAGTCGGGAGAGAGGACACAGCGAGCCCTTACACCACCAAACAAGGCCTCCCTCACGAACGGGGCCTCCATCCGCCGCCTTAGCGGCCAGCGACCTGCTGGACAAGGCCTCCCTTTTGCTGCCGACTTTTATGGTGAGTTGGGCTCTGCGGAAGGGAATGTCCCCAGGGCTTACAAACACGTACAGATGACTGATGCACGTGGACACGGACGGCTTGGACCCACCGCTGCCGTGTGGTCTGTGGGCAGATCGCTGGGGCTGGGGGTGAATTCCTCCCTTCTGAAGTGTGACATTCCACTCCTGTTGTTATAATGCCGTTGGTGTAGCGAGGCAGGAAAAAATAGCTTTCCTTTCCTTAGGGGGAAAAAGGTGTTCAAGCCATAGGAAAACAAAGTTTTGGAAAATCCACTACAGAACCGGGAGTGATTTTGTCTCGATGGGAGCAAAATCCCACTGTCGGGCCTGATAAATAGTCTCATCTCTTAACCTCCCTGAGCCTCGGTTCCCTTCCTGGAAAGTGTGGGTTAGGCTAGCAGGGTACCCCCAGACTGCTCTGTGTGGGAGCAAGTGGGATTCAGAGGGCAGAGTTAAGGGGGGTCTTTGCTTATATTCCATCCAGAGATTCCAAAGTGCAGCCTTGGACAGGCCTCATCGAAGCGTCAGGGTCACCAATTATAAGACAGTCCACTCAGGGAAGGAAGGTCGTGAGCACTGGCCGGGGCTCGTCCAGCCAAAAGGAACATGAAAACCTTATGGTTTCAGAACATTCTGCAACAGGTCAAAACAAATGTGCCGCCTCCTTAGTCACGTAGTTTTGACTTCTAAAGTCACCCCGTCCAGGAATCCCTTTAGAGCTCTCTGCTGTCTTTGGATCAGGAGATTCCAGAGAAAATCTGGGAGCGACAGGCCCTCGGGAATGGATCGTGGTCCTGGAGTGTGCCCACGGCTCCCCATTCTCTGGCGGGGAGCCCGGCGGGCCCATCCATCACCCACACACTAGCCGCCCCGGCTGCCGTGAAGGGAGGAACTGAGCAGTCAGCCCGGGCCGGCTGCACGCGCTGACTCAAAGTCATTTTCAGAGCCGCCTAGAAACCACTCGATGCTCGATCCCAGAACAGGTCCCCCTCTCACCCCACCGACTGCTGCTCCTTGGAGGGCGTGGACGCATCTGCTCTCCGGAAGTAGACGCACACATAGCCGAGAGTAGCGTATGAACCAAATTGCAAGTTATACCCTCCCGTGGCTTACAAAGAGGGCCTGCGCGGAAAGACACAGCAGCCAGAAAACCACTACACTAGAGATGGACGATCGATAACCACGGCGAGGGAGGGGAAGCTTTAGAAACTGAAGCCAGGAGAATGATTTGATTGACATCAGACGAGGCTCTGAGCTTCCTGGTGGCCAAAGCCAAAAGCGACGTGTTGCATTATCTCACTCATGATCTGACGCTTGGAAGCTTAGCCACCGAAAAGAGGAAAGGTAGGTCTTTGGTGCACTGTTCCCGGCAGGGGTGAGCAACAGGGAGGTGGGAGGTCACGAGGTCCAGAGGCGAGCACTAGCCGGGACAAGGCTGAGTCTTTGGCTTATACCCCGCGTGGTATGAGGATCTCCCGGCCAGCTTTGCGCAAAGGCCTGATCTCATCCAACTCAGGATTTAAAAGCACGGCTCTGTGGGAGCCGTCTGCTGGGGCGCCAAGGAAGGAGGAGGGAGACGAATGTGGAGGCTACAGCCCAACGCAGCCGAGAGATCGTGGACACCCGTAGAACGACATCCGGTCTAGTTCCCTGCCCTGGCGTGCTCTGAACCCGCTTCTCCAT
>NW_011889194.1:335708-339122 GCF_000151845.1 Pteropus vampyrus
CACAGGTGGCGGGCACTGTACGGATATTTACATGCGGTATCTCATTAACTTCATGTGTTCTTCCATAATTAGGATAAAATCCGAGCTCCTTATCATGTCCGTCCAAGGAGCTCCTACAAGATTCGGATCACGGGGCCGCCCACCTCCATAAGCTCACGTCTCCTCCCATCGCCTGCCCGTTGCTAAGTTTCAACCACAAGAGGCCACGCCCATTCCTGCCTCAGGACCTCTGCCCACGCCCCTCCTCTGCCTGCAGAAGAGTACTTTCTCTGCATCCTCGAAGATGTCTGGCTTCTTCGCAGCTGGGCTCAGACATCACCGCCCCCACGCAAGCCATCACCCATCTCGTCATTCAGCTCGATCTCCGTCATACCACCCAGCCACTTCCTTGAAGTTTTCTTACGTATGCGTTTGCTTAGGTGTTTATAAGTCGCTTTCTTCTCGCTAAGCTCCATGAGGTCAAGGACCTTGGACTCCTAGGGCGCCCAATGCCTGGAACGAGGCTGGCACATGGTGGAGACTGAATAAACCCTCGGGCACGAAACGGAAGGGGAGCTGGAACTGGAGCCTGGGTTTAGTTGATCTCATGCCGAGGCCCGGGCTCCTAACCACTGGGCGACACGGCCTCAGCACGGGACCCCCTGCTGAGTTGGCTGGAGCAAATTTCACCACGAGGCTGAGGTTCCATTTTGCTGTGTAAACCACTTCCTAAGAACCGCGGAACCACCTGGGCTCCTTTGCCGAGGCCTCCTGGTTTCGTTCTCGACCTAATGAGCTATAGGTCTGTTTCCTGAACCCTGAGATCAAGTTGGAGCCTCAGCAAAACGCAACGTCATGCAATGCGGGTGTCAATGACCCTGATCCGAAGGACTGCTGCGAATCGGTTCATCGATGCTACAATGTGTATCGAGAACTTCCGGGCGTTTTGGACGACGCAGAGACAGAGCAGCAGGGCGTAGTGGGGACAAGCGTGGGCTGTGCTGCCAGGCGGCCCAAGGTCCCTCCCGCGGCTCTGCTCACTCCCTTGCTGGGTGAGCTCGAAAGAGCTGTCTCTACTTTCTGGGCCTCAGTTTTCACGTATGTAAAATGGGGATAATGACTGTCCACCGATAGTAAAGAGCTCACTTTCAATGCCGCAACAAGAAATACACAAAGAATATCTATTACGGTGCCTGACACTTTGCAGGCAGCTAATAAGAAATCACAGAAGATGTGTCAAATGCCTCTTACGTGCAAGGTGCAGTGGGTGGCTTTCCCGAGTTTCTCTCTAGCTCTTGGATCCTAGAAGCATGACAGGGCCCTGTCTTCTTCACATTTCCCAAACTGCACATCAGAACACACGGGCTGACCCCTGGGCAGAGTGTGAAGCAGGGGTTGCTCTGGGACATCTCGGGTCAAGGCCACGTAGCCTGGATTCGAACGCTGGCTCTGACCCGAGCTGTGTGACCCTAGGAAAATGATGCGTCTCCACTCTCCTGGGCCTTATGCTTCTCAACCATCAAACCTGTCATCCGGCCCCTTTCCACTGCCCTAACTTCACGTCCTCGTCCCCTCCCCACCAGACTTCTTCAATCGCTCTAAGCAATCTGAGCCTTGGGGAGTTTGCCTGGAAAGGCCTCCGACGCTTCCCAGCCCGCCCCGTATAAAGCAGCCCCATCCATTGGATCTGATAGCAGCCCCTTCTCACCACCATTCGACACGTGTAGTTATGTCTGAAGTGTCGCTTCCTGGTTTTCTGTCTGGTTCTTCCGCAGAGTATGCGATCGTAAGCCTCCTCGGCAAAGGGAACCCTGCCTGTTTCGGTCAGCCATGCACTCCCAGAGCTGAGCATGATGCCCGGAACACAGTAGGTGCTCGATAAAGGTGTGATAAGCGAATGGATGGATGCTTGGTGATCTGCACACGTAGAAGCCTTCATCCAACTCACTCTGACCCACTCTGCAGAACGCAGACACACTATTCCCACAGCCAGTTCTTTTCCTGCCCCACCCCCTCAAGCCAAGGACCCGGGCTCTTGGCCAAGTGACCTGAGTTCCTTAACTACACCGTGTCTTACTTGCCTTACCATTAAAATGGGCTCAATGAAAGAAATACCTATCTCCTAGAGTTTAGCATTAAATGAGTTAACATATGCAAAGCACTTAGAATGACGCCTTGTTCACCGATGGATGGCATCTCATAGTCATTAGCAGCAGCAGTAGCAGTCCCGTCTCTGCTTTTCCGTGGCACGTAAACAGGAAGTCTACCTTACCTTTCACACAGGTATGTTGGCTTCTCCACTACACAGTGTTTCTCAACCCCGGCAGCCCGTTAGAATCAGCTGGGGAGCTTTAAACCAGCGGTCCCCAACCTTTGTGTCACCATGGACCAGTACACCTATGAGAATCTAATGCCTGATGGTCTGAGGCGGAGCTGAGGCGGTGATGCTGGCGCTGGGGAGCGGCTGCGGATGCAGATGAAGCTTCGCTCGCTTGCCCACTGCTCACCTGCCATGCGGCCCAGTTCCTAACAGGCCACAGACCGGTACCGGTCCACGGCCCGGGGGTTGGGGACCCCTGCTTTAAACCATCCTGGTGCCTGGGTGGCCTCAGACCAATTGCATCAGCATTTCTGGGGGCAGACGGAGGCTTGAGCATCATTTGTTTCGCTTTTTATCTCCCCAGGTGACAACCTAAACCGAAACCGAGACCATTGCCAACTCCTCCTACTCAAAGGACCACAAAACTATCTGCGATGGCCCCTCATCTGCAATACACTTTTGCTCTATTTACTCTAATATCCTACGCTGCTCGTTCCCTAATTAGCAGCTAGTCTGCTCATTCTATTTTGCTCTAGAGCTGTGGTTCTCAGCTGGGGGCCATTTTGTCCCTTCCCAGGGGACACTGGCAATGTCTGGAGACATTCTGGATATTATGACTTGAAACAGAGGGTGACTGGCACCCAGTGGGTAGAGGCCAAGGGATGCTGCTAACCGCTCTACCATGTACAAGGCAGCCCCCATGGAAAAGAATGATCCAGCCCCAAATGGCAATAATGCTGAGGCCGGGAAACCTTGCTATATAGAGTTATCCTTTCTGTGGGTGTGGGGGAGGCCAGCAGAGACCCGCTGACGATGGGAAGCTGGAAGAAAAAGAAGCAAAGTTATCATTACAGAACATCAAGCTCCGGCCAGGCGCCAAGCAGATGTTCCCATGAATAATGACGATATCTAATGTTCTCTGAGCACCTACAACAGGCTACAACCGGGGCTGACGTGTCTTCTGTAAGCACGAGGTGATTCTGAATTCGAAGACTTTTGTCCCCACTTCACACATAAGAAAGCAGGGACAGCGAGGCTAGGTCGCTAGGCCGAGGTCACAGAACTTGCACACAGAACTCAGCCCATGTTGTTTGACTCCAAAGTCAAGGCTGCCG
>NW_011889194.1:340217-341838 GCF_000151845.1 Pteropus vampyrus
GCGTACAGGACAGGCCTTTTTCTTCCTGCTGTATTTAATGCTGCTGCTAATCACGGAGATTAGACTAAAACAATTACAACAGCTAATTAAAGAACAATGCGGTTTTTGGCATCTTCGCGCAGACGGCACCGTTGGGAATTCCTAACTCGGGCAAAGCAGGGATAATTAAAACCCCTCTCTGCTCGCTCCACTCCGGCAGCTGGATCACGCTGATTAAACTGCAAATAAAACACATGAAACCAACACTTTGTAGCCTATCCAATTTCATTTAAAAGGGCTTTTAACTGATTCATAAACAGAGAAGCCGTAAACAGCACATTATTTAACTAAAGCCAGTTATTTCATCGACGCTGTTCCCTTCGATCTCGACACTTGGCCGTGTGCGTGCGGCCCAGGGGGCACGAGGCTGACGGACTCTGAGGAACCCCTCCAAAGCTAATGCACCCTCTCCCACTCACGGGCACCGGAACATCACCAAAGTACTGCCGTTTTCTCTGGGCTTAGGATCTTGCTTGGAAAAAAAAAAAAATCATATACTGCCCTCCAAAATGCTCAGGTTTACCTAGAGCCAGCAGCTCTCGACTCCGCATCGAGGACAGATGGCAGGGGTAGAGAAAGTGCCAAAGTACAGCGAACGTAGGAAAAAAGGAACGTTTGGCCGGAAAACATACCTAAGTTATTCATGGCCGGCCAACCGCAGAGCTAAAATGCAGCCAGTCTCTGCCGAGCGAGGAAAAGCCTCGTTCTCCAGCTACCGGAGGACTTGTCACAACAGCTGGATACCAAAGCAGGTTTGCTGCAGACGGAGACACTCTGACCCTCAGATCTTCCTGCCACACTTCCCCGCTCAGCCTGACAAGCGTGGTCATGCGGTTCGCTAGCTCCCTCTCTCCCTTGCTACCAGATTAGAGGAAGGGAAAATGAGGGGGAAAAAAAAGAGAGAGAGAGAGAGAGAGTGGAGGAAAAGAGAGAGCAGGAGACATGCTCTTTGAAAGCAGCAAAAAGGGAAAGAAAAAGAAAAATATGACGAGAGAGGACACAGGAGTTTTAACTGCCTGGCACTGCACCCGGGGGACGATCTAGTAAGTATCTTTCCCTCCCCCCGCCCCAATCTCTGCTCGTTTTATAAAATAAAACAACAACAACAAAAATAAAGTATCAAAAAAAAAAAAAAAAAAAAAGGCCTGGATGGAGATGCTGGGGTGCCGTGCGACGTCCGGTGACTACAGAAGTTTCTAAAAGCTTGCCCCCGATTTCTGAATTTGTCTCAGGACACCCAGGGACAAACACGTGCTGACAGGCTCTGATCCATGGACCACGCTTGGAGGAGCTCCCTTCTCAGGGGTCCCCCACAGTCCCTGGGAATGCGCTGAGTCACGCTCAGAATATTCTACGTAATGTTCCCCGCATGTTCTTGGAGGACAAAAAGAAACATGCAGGTTTCTAAATGCATATAGATGTGGGAAACAGACCTAGGAAGAAACGCATCGAAGATTATATTTCATGGTTTTACCTCTTTCTTTTCGTCTACTTTTCCCCAAGCTTTTTCATATAATAATTATTTTAACAAGAATCTTTCATCTATGATGGCAAAGAAACAGGTGCTTTATCATAATATGAC
>NW_011889194.1:342808-350220 GCF_000151845.1 Pteropus vampyrus
TACAGAAGTTTCTAAAAGCTTGCCCCCGATTTCTGAATTTGTCTCAGGACACCCAGGGACAAACACGTGCTGACAGGCTCTGATCCATGGACCACACTTGGAGGAGCTCCCTTCTCAGGGGTCCCCCACAGTCCCCGGGAATGAGCCGAGTCACACTCAGAATATTCTACGTAATGTTCCCCGCATGTTCTTGGAGGACAAAAAGAAACATGTAGGTTTCTAAATGCATATAGATGTGGGAAGCAGACCTAGGAAGAAACGCATCGAAGATTATATTTCATGGTTTTACCTCTTTCTTTTCTTCTACTTTTCCCCAAGCTTTTTCATATAATAATTATTTTAACAAGAATCTTTCATCTATGATGGCAAAGAAACAGGTGCTTTATCATAATATGACTTATAGTTACTTAATCATAAGTATTTACATCTAATGTTATAATTGCTAATTACTATAAAATACAATAACTGTCTCAAACGGTTCAATAAGTTACATATCTGCATATAACCACCCGATGAGAGTTTGGACAGCAAATAAACAGGATGCTTGCAAAGAACACGCAATGATTTAAGGAGAGGCTTTTGTAATTTGTCGAACAACATTAAATTGCCAATATTCAACCCTTTTTGATCTACCGAAACAGCAGTTTCATATGGTTTAACCTAAAATAATGTTAAATGGAACAAAAAGGTCCAAACGAATAGACTTTGAGATGAACTATGTACAAAATGCACGTCCATGGAAAAGGAGACTGGAAAAAATATAACAAAAACCGTGGCCTGGTGACTCTTTTTTTTTTTTTCTTTTTGGTCGTTTTCCAAGTTTCCAACTATGAGAATACAGTACTTGCCTAAGTAGGAAAAAAAAATGCCGTTCAGATTCTTAATTCAGGGAAATCGCTGGCATTTTTGAGATAGGTTTATCCCCATTTTTATACCATTAATAAGAATTCCATTATAGTAAGTAGCCACTTTTGAATACTGCGGCTAACTGGTCACTTCCTCTGTGTGCATTTGTGTTGGGGGCGGGGGGCACACGACGGAGTCAAATGTGTCCGTCTTAACTGCTTAGATTATTGTTACATTTGCTCATCATCCCTAAGCATAAAGCTACGCAGGACAAGGAGGCTGGGTCGATGAGGAACAGGAAGACCAAAGTGTCCCCCTTTGTCTGCATCTGCCACCCACGGTCCTATGACCTTGGACAAGTCACTTCCGCTCCTGTGTCAGCCTCAGCCTCCCCACCTTCAAAAGGAAGGGGTTTGAAAGGTTGATCACTAAGCTCCTTCCAACTTCGATCCGATATGGAATCAGGATCCTATTCCACGATGGCCAGAATCGGCTGCGGAAGGTGCAGAACCCACTGCAAAATGAAAACGCAGGGCCTCTCTCCTTGGAGGATTTCAAGACGGAGACATCAGAGCATTCAACTGAGGGTAGGGTCCTACAGAGCACAGAGCCCTGCGTGGCTGCCCAGGGTACACGCCCACGAAGCTGGCCCTGCCGATGGCAGAAGGTAAAACACAAACCGCCAGCCCGCAAAACGAAAGTGGATTTAAAAGTGTTTGGCAGACCAAGCGCATAGATTACACTAAGAATTATACGAGGTCGATAAAACACCCAGCAACAATAATAGTTAACCGCCTTCGGGTCCGGTGGATAAAAATGAAAGATAGTTGCCTTTTCATAGACTACCATCCGTTTCTATTTTAAAAACACGACTCTCAACGAATATGAAATTGCACTCGGGTTTCCTGGGTGAGTCTGCATTCCCCAAGTCTCGAATTCCACCGCGGTGAGCCAAACGCCGCGAACCTTTCCTCCGTTAGCATCTGTGATCGAGACGAAAGTGACACGCAGCTCAAACCGGAGGATAAGACCTGGCATTCTGCAAAGTCCGAGGAGCCAGCCACACTCGCCATTTGCTTCCAGGCCCTGCTGTTCCCTCGGCTGTCATCGGTCTGAACCTCGAGACGATCGAGGCCATCGGGCAGTGGGCAAGGGGTCCCGTCTCCCTGCCTCGGGACTGCATGAGGAAACCAGCACGCACGGTGCAACCTCGCTCCCGTGGGACTCGGCTCCACGGGACAGCCGAGGGCAGGGGAGACACGCAGGCATCCCGGGTCCTCAGGCACCACCCACCTACTCTGTGCACATTTCTAATGAGTCTGGTGGTTTCTGGAGCTGGGAAGCAGAACAAGCCGATGAGCCCTGTCGGCTGCGTTGACAGCAGCGAGCGAGAAAGGCGAGGGCTGAAAAAAATGATCAGAAAGGAGACAGAAAGACAAAAAAACATACAAAATGAAAACTAAAAGACGCTGGAGCCACCCAAGGAAGAGCTCCAGCATTTCTGACCCCGTCAGGGGTCAACGGCGATTTCTGCAGAACTCAAAACCGAGTGCCCGAAACGAAAGCGAGATTTCTTTAAGGAACGTTGAACGCACGCCCAGCATACGGTTGCAGAAGGCGGGGAAACGGGCCATGTGCTTTTGAAAGATTCCCCGGGGGTGAAAACTAACTCTTGAGAAAGTTATGATGGCCCGGGCTCCCAAGGGCTCCACGCGGCTGCGATTTCACGGTATTTGTGCACACGCACGCACACGCACGCACACGCGCACACACACACACACACACAACCTGGGCACAGCCTCACAGGTCACAGCACGTTTTAAAACTAGTATTTAAGAACCATTTTTATCTGGTAGGCTAGAACAAAGGTTTGCAAACTTTTCCCGTGAGGGGTCAGACAGCAGAGACTTCCAGCTTTGCAGGCCATATGGTCTCTGTCACAATAGCTCGGCACTGACGCTGTGGCTCAAAACAGCCTCAGACAGTGTGGAACGAGGGGGCGTGGCTGTTCCTAATAAAAGCTCCCTTACGAAATCAGACGGGGGAGGGAGGGCGAATTTGGCCCGGGAGCCAGCGTGTCCCAACGCCCGGGCTAGAGCACAGAACGTGGGCTCTGGACGGGGCTGGCCCTGGGTTCAAATCATGCCTCCACGCTTTCGTTACTGAGACTAAGTTTCCCTCTTTTATAATACGGGGGATAATAACATCCCCTTTGTTGGGGTTATTATGTCATATTACGTGTTATGTATAGAAAACATAGTAGAGCATTGATAAAAACTTAACTGTCTTCTCCCAATCATTATTCTTTTCTTCTGTATGGTTCTTTTCTAGGTTCTTCATCCATACAGTTCTGTTTTGGTCAACAGTGGTCTTTCTGGAACGCTGGCTTGTTGCTCCATACCCTCCCCCTGCTCGTAGCCCACAAGGCTGGTACACAGACATCATCAACTGCTTTACCGACAAGGAAACAAGACTCGCAGAAGTAGATCTCATAGCCAGAGGGGTAAAGCACACTCTCGAAACCGGCAACCCCTCCCCGGCTCTGGCGTGGCCGCTTGTGCAAACACGGGCACATGTGACTTTGCAGACGTGCCCACTGAGAAGCCTCCCATGGGCTTCTCCACGATCTCCACGGTCAGGGGCGCCAGGCGTGCGTTCCAGCATGGCCACTTCCTGGATGGATGAGCCCAGGTAAGGCACCCGACCACTCAGCTTAGGTTTCTGCATTTGTGAGATGGGATTAATGACAGGCTAGGTTCTGGAAAGTTCTACCTTGCAATGTTGAGCACTTAGCACAGTGCCTAGCACATACTAGGTGCTCCGTGCATATCTGTCGCAGGAGCCAGTGTGGCCGTGAGGACTGAGTTTTTTGGGCCCCGGTGCCCGACATACAGGGAGCTCAATAAATTGTCACTGCTCTGTTAGCGGCAGGTCTGTACACACGTACATCTGTGTGCCAACCTCTTATGCACACGCACGAGCGCACACACACACACACACACACACACACACACACACACACACACAGCTGTGCGCTCTGTGAGGGCAGGAACCACATCTGACACAAGGCGTGTGCTTGTTGAAGAACTGCTTGTCGGTTTATGAACATACAAAACGCTAACACATAAACATGTGGCTGTAAACAGTTGACGGCTGGGCTGGCCTACCCAGCATCCCTGTAGCTCTCCATCCAAGCCCACCTGTCCCCCGGAAAGAGGTGACGGATGGGCGGTCCAAGCCTGGGATTATGGAATTTTGCTGCCTGTTCGCTGGGTGCCAGAACACTGCTCAGAGAACCTCACCGATTCAGGCTCCTGAGCTGCACAGCACAGCTGAGACTCCAGGGGCCCACGGGGTGACCAAGCCTGGGGTGTCCGTGGAGAAGGTCCCCGCCAAGATGGCAGAGGAGCGAGGAGCCATGAAATGCCCACCATGCACATCAGAGACAGAGCGTGAATCTGGAAGGGAAGCACCATTAGATGCCCCACTGTGGGGCACGAAGGAGACGCTTATGCTCACCCAGGTCCCAGCCAGTCCCCTGCTGGGAGCAGCCCCTGGGCCCCACGCGTGGGTGAGGCCGCCTCTGAGACCAGAAAACAAGAGCTCGCCTCCAGAGGAGGGACAGAGACTCAAGCTGCAGCACACAAGGCCCTTCATGCCCGTGCGGTGCCCACGCCAGGCGGCTGCCTTCACCGTGCCAAGGTAAAGCCTTGAACTTGGACGTTGGGTCTGAAGGAGGGTGGGGACCGTGTCTTCCCGGCATTACCTAAACTGACAGCCTGGCTCCTTGGCCCCAAAACAGAATGAGCCAATGTCTGCCTCTGGCCATGCAAAACCGAGTCTCGGGTTAGTCAGTGGAAACAGGACATGGAGTGCCAGATGTGGTCTTTGGCTCCGAGAAGTCAGCTTGCTCACTGACACATCTGCTTTTTGTTAAACGCGATTGCTGCTTTGGTGTGGTCATGCTGCTGTTATTGTTTCAAGCGGGGAGGGGATTAAAGCGCTTTCTGAAACGAGAAAATGCGTGTGTGTATTTATATACGTAGAAAGAGAGAAAGACAGGCAGAGACACACACACACACACGCACACGGCAGATGGTGGCATCTCCACGGTACTGATGGGCGTGTTGACTGTTAATAAGTAACGCAGCCAAGATTCAAACCCGGACAGGATGACCCCCATCCACTTTCCCCCACCGCACTGGGCTATAAGGGCTAAAACTAATATTATGTGTTGCCTTAACATCTGGGGTAAAACCAGGACGGCCTCAGATGGCCTAAATGCAAGTTCTCCTGCCCACTCTGCTCCTTGGATAAGGTTCCCTAGCCAAAGAGCCCTCCTTGTCACAGGAACCTGGCACAGCTCCTGATCACCCCTGAGTACAGGGCTTCGGGCCTCTGCCAGCCCTCAGAATTATTCAGCAAGATGATCACGTCCTTTCGTGGGAATCTGTGGTCATCTGACCCTCTTAATACTACAGCGTCTGCCTCCCACAGAGCCTGGGTATTCACTCAGTATGAGTGCATCCTTCTGCCCCACACTGTGAGTACATGTGACTAAGAAACTGCTGTCTACCTCATTTGTGCCATGTTGGCTGTCGTGTGTTTGGGCAACCCTATGACCTAGGACGGGATTCGCTCGCTCGCACACCTCACTGCTTCCTGAGAAACGAGACTTAATGAAGACATCCCTCACATGTAAGTCCCCTTCAAGGGGTCATCTTGCAAGGTGACTCCCGCAGGTGAGACACTGGTCAGTGCCACAAGAGACGGGACCGAGGACTCTGGCGTTCAGATAACCGAACCTCAAGTCATCCCTGGGCTGGCCGCTGACAGCCACAGAGCTGTCACCCTTCCACGTGTCTGCTGGCGGGAGCTCCGAACTCCATGACCTCCAGCCTTCTGTGAGGAGCCCAGGCAGGAGCCGTGGAGAAAACAGGGGTGACAGGTAGCGACAGCAGGGTGCTCGTGTGTGCACCCACGGAGGGGTGATAGCAGAGCCCTCAGAGGCACAGCCCTGACGAACGGAACTCAAACTAACCACGACCATCGATGACTTGAACTTTTCTAGTAGCCACGTTTAAAAAACGAATAAATAAATAAAAATGGAAAGATTGATTTGAATAATCTGTGTAACTTAACCCAATATGGTATTTTATCTCGTAAGCGATGTAAAAAAAGGATCAATGAAACCTGTTTCTGTCTGGTTTGTGGGGCACAATCCAACTGGACCTAGCTGCATTTCAAGGGCTGGGCAGCCCCACGCAGCTGCTGGTCACCGTGCTGGACAGCACAGGTCTGGAGCTCAGGCTGAATGAAGTGACGGCTCAGGATGCGGATTCTGGGCGTTTAGAACAAACTGACCAACAGTCCCTTGCTAAGCGTCTTCTCCCTGCTGGCACGTTGCGATTGACAAGCTGGTCTTGAGTTCAAATGGGTCTATTAGGATGTGAACTAGGGGCCTTGCTGAGTGGATCGGCCGCCACGCTGCCCTGGGGACTTCAGAGCGGGAGGACGGCAGGGAGTCGAGTCACTGCTCCCCGATTTCAACCATGCCCCCCGCTGACCCTTCCCGCATCGCCCTACCCCCATCACGGCTGTGGATTTCTTTATCCACAGTGCTCCTGAAACTGGCTCAGTCTAGGTTTTTCTCTTTAACGAACTAATTTAAAAGAGAAACATTACCCATCAGTGGGAGAAGAACCAGGATAAATTGCCACACATTAGAATGTAACTAGAAAAATAAACAGGTAGCCGTTGACTCCTTTCCAGTTCGTTCGTACGCTGCTGGAAATGATCTTGCGTGCCCCCGGCTCACGCTGGAGATTATGGAAGAGACTGCCAGGGTGGTGGGGGAGGGGGTAGTTAGGACCTGGGCTTTGCCTGGCTGGCTGGGAAGACTCTGCATTGGGGACGAGGGGACTAAAAGCCTCCTGCGGGGCACGCAGTATGGAGAGAGGTGGATGGGGATGGAACATGCGGCATGGAAGGCAAAAAATAAATAAATAAATAAGCCTGACAGCTGCGTTATTAAATCACCCCAAACGTTCGGGACGTGCGGTGGGTTGAACATCCCGGGAGTTATGGGCTGACACACTTGGGAAGTATTTTAAAAGCGAGGACGGAAACCGTAGCCAACCAGAAGACAATGACCCCAAACCCCACGGCCACTCGCCGGTGTTTCCCGATACTGTCATCTCATTGCAGGTGGGGAAAAAAGCCTCTTCCCTGGACGATGGCGAATTCTCAGTGCGGATGTCCAAAGTTAGGGGGAAGAGGATGAGGCAGAAGGAGAAAAAGAGGTGAGAAAAGGGGTCAACTAAATCCTCATCCCCCAGAGTGTGTGCGCGTGTGTGTGTGTGTGCGCGCGCGTGTGTGTATGTGTGCGTGCATGCGTGTGCTTGTGTGTGCGCACAAATCCTCCCAGGGCCATCCTAGGCCATCGAGGAGACACACATACCTTGGAAAAGGTCAGCTTCTAAATCGGTCAGCAAGCCTGGCCAGGCCGAATTCCACAGGGAAGGGCCAGCCTGACCCTGGATTCAACTGAGCTGACATCCCCAAAC
>NW_011889194.1:351060-355157 GCF_000151845.1 Pteropus vampyrus
GCCCCCGCCTCCGGGCTCGCCTTGCCCATCCCTTCCCCACGCCGTGGCCGATGTGGTCTCCTCTGACTGAGCCTGGACCGTGTTTCCCTCCTACTCAAACCCCTTCGGTGGCTCCCTATAGCCGAGCGGGTATCTCAGGCTCCCCGCTGCGGCCTGCGCCCCCTGGGCCTGCGCCTACCTCTGTCATCAGCCCTGTCTGGGGCCGTTCCCTGCTCTCCTCCCTATGCTCCATTTATAGCACGCTTCTGGCGACTTCTTGATGGGACCCTTTATTTCACCTCCACCCTCTCTGTTGGGAAGGGCCCGCGTGTCCCCTCATCCCTGCCTCTCCCAGCCTGTGCTCGCTCACCCTTTAAGACATGTGGTGGGCAACGGTTCCTCCAGAAAGCCTTCCAGAACGTTCTGGGTTGTGCTGGGATGTGCTCCTAGACCGTCATAGATCTGATGGCCCTCCATGAAGGACAAATGTCCAAAGTCCACTGACCTCACGACGGTTCCACTGCACATGCTCAGAGGGCTGGCGGGGGTGGGGCTTGGAGAAGGACAGAGAGAGACGGCGAGACGACTCATTTAAGCAACGCGTCGACATGACGCGGGTGGCCCTGTGCCGTCTCCCAGTGACCGCATGCCATCGTGCAGGGATCTGTCTGCCCATCTAGTCCAGGGCTCACCGCCCAGGTCGGAGGGCCCGTGGAGAGAGTTCCAGGCGTCTCGAGTATGTATGTCTTTATTTCTATAATTACTTTCGCTAACGCTATAAGTGAACGCGAGCATGTTTTTCTGTTATGAACGCAGGCATCGGACCAAAGAGGTACTAGCGAGACCTGACGATCTGACGCCGACGGGAAATAACGGATATTTTTATATCACACTGTTTGGTAGCGGATATCTCAAGATACGAGTTACGCTTGCCACTACTTCAGAATTGCGGTTCTTAGACCCGCCGCCAAATCCAGCTACTCGATGTATTAATAAAGGCGCAAACTGCGTTATTCCTCCGCCCATGTGTTCTTTTTGTATGTATTTTGATAGCTGTGTTTCAATATAACTGCTTTCCTTTGTTATATTTTTTAAATGAGAAAAATAAATAAATAAATCCTATGCATTTATTTATTTATTTTTTCATTTAAAAATATTATTCAGAGAAGAAGGCCAGTGGTTTCACCAGATGCCAAAGGGGTCCATGGAGGGGGACACAGGCCCCCCATCTTCCAATCCCTGGTACTTGAAGCAGGGTCAGTGCATAGTCAGTGTATAGTAGGGGTAAAATATGAACTGATATTATATCTATCTACTGATTGATCACCCTCCCATCTTTCCTGTCTCTTCCTTCCCTTGCTCCTTCCCTCCTTCCCTCCTGTATTCCATCCTTCCTTCCTTCCACCTGTCTGTCCATCGTCTTCCATCCATCTCTCTCTCTCCATCTGACCCAATCTACATTCTGACTATCGACGCCTCTGCAGTTGGCCCCCAGATCTCATTCTGCAGAACAGCTGAGGACTCGGTCAGGAGAAAATGTGATTTGGTGAAAAAAGGTGACACCGTCCTCTTGGGTGGCCTCGGCCATGTCACTGAACATGCCTGTGGCTCGGGTGTCTTTTGGGTGCCTAGCACAGAGCTCTGTCTGCAGCACCCATACCCAGGCCCTGCTGAGGCTTCATGCCTGTGTCCAGTCCATTTGCTCCCCAAAGCCAGGGGTGCCTTGGCTTTTGTTTTCAAGTCACCAGAATGGTCCAGCCTCCAAGGAGAGTCACGGCCATTACCGACTCCCCGGATCTCTATGGCAAGGTGGTTAAGCGTTCTGCCCGGATCCAAATACCAGCTCCCCACCTACTCACTACACGACGCACGATCTCGGCTGACCTACTTAGCTCGCTTCTCTCTGAGCCTCAGTTTCGTTCACTGAGAGTGAGGATCCTGACTGTCCCTCCTTCACGGGGTTCACGGGAAGACTCAGCGAGCTGACACATGTGGACTTCTTAGCTCTGTGTGTGGCTGGCACAGGGGAATGGGCTCGGCAAGTCTCGGTTACTGTCACCGAGGACAGCTCCACGGGGGCCGAGAACGAGAATGCTGCCATCAGGCGCTCAGGAAAACGGGGCCAAGGAATTAATCAGCGGATACCACTCTTAAAAATGCCTCAACCCTCTCATACCTCAAATGCAAATCAAAACCAGCAAGATGCTGTTTTTACCCATCAGCTTGACACGGATGATAAAGATTGATCCCTGCCAGCTTCCGAGAGGGGAAAGAGGGAATCGCTTTGATAGCTGATGTGAAGAAATCGCTGGATAGGACAGTCCAGCTACGCCTGTCAAAATGTAAGAGGCACGCAGCCTGGAACCAGCGATCCCAAATCTGGTCATTCACACCGCAGGCTTACACGCTCAATTGCAAAAAGACGTGTGTACAAGAATCTCGGCATTGTTTAAGGCAGAAAAAAGAGAGAGAGAAACGATCTAAGCATCTATCAATCGGAAATCAGTTAAGCTGATGACAGGATATTTCATTCATTCAATTCATATTTATTGAACAGTTAGTTACTACCTATCAGACACCATGCCAGGTACTGGGACAAGAGGGTTGGACAAAACAGAGGGCAGTTACAAACAGTAACTGGCGGGCTGGGCGACCGAGGTCACCCAGTGTGGCTATAAAGTGAGGTCTAAGATATAAAGCAAAGAACTGCAAGTTATTACAAAATATATGACATTAGATTCCACTTCGAGAAAACAAACAAACAAAAATCTCAGACTATGCATCACACACACACACACGCTCGCACGCACACACACGCACGCACACACACGCACACACACACACGCGCACGTACACACATGCATGCACACATATTAACATGCAAAGATGATCTGGAAGGAGAAATGAGAAAACTATTAGGAGTAGCTACCTCTGAAGACAAGGGAGAGAGGAACGGGAGATTGGCTTTTCCTTCGATGCTTTTCGTATTGTTTAATTTTATTTATTTTATTTGTTTTTTGCCTTACATGCTTCCAATCCAGTCAGCTCCACTCTCTGAAGCATCCAGAATCGAACCACTTGGCTCGGCCTCCACCCCTCAGACGAACCCCCAACGCCCTGCCCTGAACACTGCAACGGCCTCCTCCCTCCTCGCTCGTCTCCCTGGTCCTGTCCTTTCCCCAGCTACGCCGCATTCTCAGCAGGCGGCCAGTCTCATTTTCACAAGCCAGACCACGTCAGTTCTCTGCTCAAAATCCTCCAAAGCTTTGCCAGTGACGGGGCGAACGCAAAATCGTGTCCAGGTTCGACAAGACCCTCATGACCCGGCCCCACTTCCGGCCTCTCTCCCTTGCTCGGTTTTGCCTTAGCCACACTGGCTTCCACCGTGTGATGGCCGTGGCTACCTCAGGACCTTTGCACTGGCTGATCTCGCTTCCTCCGGGTCCCCCTAGGGCTTGCCTGCTCTTCGGATCTCTGCTCAAATACTGCCTCATTTCCATGCGGCCCTCTGTGATCCCACCAAAGCCAAGGGCAACCCCTCCTTGACTGACCTGACCTGATCTGGCCCCACCCCCTCCTGCCTAACTCTTCTCCTTACTGTTTGTCAACAACTGATATGACATACAAACGCGTGTCTCTCAATTACCATCTGTCTAGAACGCGAGCATGTGAGAATGGGGACTTCTGGCTTGTTCGCTGCTGTATCACCGGCCTCTAAAAGAGTGTCTGGCACACAGTAAGCACTAAATAAATAAATAGTTCAATGAACGAACCAATGGATAATATAATAATACGATAATACAATATACACGATATAAAGCAAGATATACAATGATATGTGATATACAATATTGATAACAGCAGCTATGAAAAAATGAACCCAGAGAAAGATCTCAAGGCCCAAAAGAAATGTTTAAAAATAAGTAAATAAGTAAAAACGAAAAACAAACATGCTTCCAGCCCCAGCCGCCCTCAGAAAACAGGGCGGAGGAACGCCCAAGGACAAACTGACACGTAAACACCTAACAGCCAGGGTGGCAGACAGTGGCCTCGTTGTTTCAGGCCAATGTCCCATACACAAGACTCTTTCACGGAGCCCGGAGAGCAAAGACTGGCCT
>NW_011889194.1:356942-357750 GCF_000151845.1 Pteropus vampyrus
GAGAAGAGGCCAGGATTCGAACCTAGGACTGTAAGACGGTGTTGAACGCTCGCCGCCTTCTGCTGTTATGATGCACATTCACCCACTGGACCATCTTGGCCCCCTGGGAGGCAGCTGGTGCCCTCATAGTTTCCAAAGAGACGGAGATGCAGAGATCAGCTAGCATGCCGAGGGGGTCAGGGCAGGCGAGTGGCGAGCCCGCGGTCCGCGGCACGGTCTATATGGCTCTTTCCTGCCTCCCCATGGGGTGGGCGGGTCCAGGCTGCCCTCGCCCACTCTGCAGCTGAGACCCTAGGAGCATCCACAATCTCGTCCGTGCTAGGGGCGCGACAAACACTGTGCCCCTGGGGCCTGGCAGAGAGACGAGTGAGTGGGGCAGGCCAGAAGGGGACTTGTACGAGCAGGGGTCCCCGGGCTCCACCCCAAGCGGGAAGCTGGTCCTTGCCACTAACTGACATCTAGTAGCTCAGTGAGGTCTTACCTTCCAATTTTTAAGAAAGTTCTCCAACCTCCCCTCCTCCCTCTGCCTCAACCTTATGGGCTGGGTGGAGATATGCCACCAGGAGCCCCGTGTACCACTGTGGGTCTGGGACCACACAATGAGAAGTCACCCCCAGTCCCCATAACCAGTGCCCAGTTATAACTGGGGCCGTGAGCATCTGGCGAAGAAGTCGCTTTAGGCCGCTCGTAGAGCTGGGGTTTCTCTCTTCTAGGAGTGAGCTGGCTGGGCGTTTCCTTGTTGGGACAAAGGACACCCCTGAGCTCGGTCCTGGCCATCTGGCACCTGTATCAGTGCTAACTCTGGTTT
>NW_011889194.1:360255-365022 GCF_000151845.1 Pteropus vampyrus
GACACATGGACCCCCGTCATGCTGCTGTTTTATGGGAAAGCCCTTTTCTTGACTGAATTAGCATGAGAACGAGAACCTTCAAACCCAGCCCGAACGTTCTAGCCGTGGAACCTTCTCTCGTTAAGCTCCCCGGTTTGCACAGCCCTGCCCTGAAACTCCGTGGAGAAGACGGACTAAGCCTCAAAGACCTGGGGACGTGTGACAGTCACGCCAGACGTCCGCAGCGCCTCCTCATCGAGCGTCCAGCTTGTAAGCCTGGCGACACTGCCTTGCTGCTCAGCGGGCAGCCTCACCGGCTTCTGCCTCAGTCAGTGTGTGAGATGGGGGTGCAGGCGGGGGTCTCTGTGAGAAGGTGCCATCTGCTGGGAGGGAAATGTGAGTGTCCCCTGTCCAGGGTGCTGTCACTCTGCTCCCTGTCTGCAGGGCCAGGCCCCTGCTCTCAGAGCCTGGAGGGCCCCTCAGCCCAAATTCACTCTGTGTGGACACAAGCTGCCCAGCCCATGTACAATGTCCATGTACATTGTCAAGTGGATAATCTCTCTCTCTCTCTCTCTCTCTCGCTCTCTATTTACCTATAATTATACTGATAACTACCCATAACTATGTAACTATACCTACGTCTAATCTAGATACACATTTATAGCTACATACCTGTCTCTGTTCTCTTTCTGTACCTAATCTATATTTATACCTATAGCTAATTTCTATATTTAATCTATATTTAGCACATTATATTGTATACGTTATACGTTATAATGTATAGAAGTCCATATACATTAGATGCAGATATACATTAGATATAGATCACATCTAATATATAACTACATATAAACGCATCCAAAGAATAACACGTGTTATCATGTATATATGCATAATGTGTATATCTAATGTATAACGTGTATACACATGACATATACACACGTATATAAGTTTCAAACCTAGCACTATATCTGTAGTTCATCTCTATATCTAATTGACCCACAATCTATATCCATATCTACAGCGAAGGAGCTTCATTTGTAGACTGGCTCTCATCCGGCCTCCACCACGTACAGACTGCGTTAGCTTTCAAAGGAAACTCGGTGTCTCTGGGCCCCTGCTGGCTCACTCGTAAAGTGGTAACACCCCAAGATCAGTGCCGGCTGCGTGGGGTTCTACTTCCCGATAAACGACAGCTCCTGCCTCTTCCACTTGCCAGCTGTTGGATGGGCAGCTAACCTTCTTCGTGCCTCGGTTTCTCATCTGTAAAACGGGGGTGACTGTGCTACCTCCCACGGGTGACAGCTGTGAAATCTGAATGAGCGAACCCACGTAGAGAGCTTACTTAGAAGAGCGCCCAGCATGTCCTGTAGATGCTTAACACGCGTTAGCTAAGAGTGTCGTATTTACGAATGCGTGCATGGCGGACGGTCGCCGGCTCATGGTGGACGCTTGCTCCAGGCACGCGGGTCGCTTTTGATAAGTGCGATCATTTTACGTGTTCTCAGTCAAGGACTGAGCTCGAACTTCCAGCACCTTGGGTGACGTCAGCTCCCGCCAAGGGCAGAGGAGCAGTCGTCTGGGCCCCAGTTTTTGGAACGGTGTGTGTGGCTGCGCACCGGGGGGCTCGTAGCCTGTTTGTGGAATGTCACATCGCACCCGTCACCCTGAGTCACATGGACCAGAAAGGCCCTGTGGCCACGGGACCACAAATCCTCCCTGAGAACATTCCCACTGCCGGGGTCCAGCCTCCCTGTGCAGTGAGCATCGCCTCTGCCCGGGCCATGGTCCCCTTGTCACCTCCCTGCCCCACCCCCGACCAGGGCTGCTTAAACACCCAGCGAATCAGAGCCAGAGGAAAAGCTCACTGTGGAGGGACGTGCCCTGTCCCCAAAGCGGCCTCGGAAAGGTTCTGCTCTCCCAAAGAGGCTGGGGGCGAGGAAGCAGGAGGGCCGAGAAGCAACTTGCTCTCGCTGACCTCTCAGCAGATGCGGGGCACCGTGAAGAATTAACGGGCTGGATTCACAGGTAAGAAGCTCCCTGACGCCTCTGAAAACTGCTGTCTGTGGAGGAAAAGGTTAAACGAGGCCCAGCGCTGGAAGAGAGGCGAGGAGGCAGCAGTCGCTTTCAGGCCGGGCGTCGGGGAAGAGTCGGGGGGAGGACACTGGCACACGGGAGGCTGCGGTCGGCCTCCGAGAGAGGCCCCGGGCCTCGGGGTCGAGCTACCCGCGAGGCCTGCTTCCTCGGTGCAGGAGCCTTGGCCGACCCTTCTCCGAGCCCCGCCCAAGGAGCTGGGTATTTTCGTTGTGTTTTTGTTTTTGTTTTGACTGCTGCACGTTCTCCGAACTGTCGGGCCATCAATTTCTCAGGGATCCGTGTCGGGGAGGTGTTCTCCCCTCTTACACACGCTCACGCGAACCATGAGTCACGACTCTGCGTGCACAGCGCAGTCCTTGTCAACAGAGACCTCGAGACTTCTGGGGATGAGTGTGTCACGGCCGGAGCCTGGGGGCACGACAAGTCTGATATTATCCAGCGAGGGCGACATCTGAACATGAACAAGAGAGCACCGTGGAAGGAGCAAACCGCCCTCCTGCGTGGTCGCGGCTTTGTGTGGCCGGGGACCGTCTGTAAACTCGGCTGCCCACAGAGCAGATGGGGCTCCAGCAGGGGCTTCCCACGCATGGCATTGCTGGCATTTGGAGCCTGATCATTCTTTCTCTGGTATCCGCAGGATGTCGAGTGGCGTCCCCAGCAGCATCTACCCCACCAGATGCTGGTGGCACTTTCCCACCCCCAAGCCGTGACGATCAAAAATTGTCTTTGGACTTCTCCAAACGTTCCCTGCGGAGGTACATTTGCTCCCAGTTGAGAACCACTGGTTTACACCGAGGCTGCAGTTCGGCTGAGCGTAAGCCAGCTAAATGAGCTAACGGCAACTGTGACGTTAACCGATTTCTCACGTAACGCCCCGTTATCAACTCGACGTTGCTAAGATCCGCGGTTCCCTTGGGTCCTGTCAAAATGCTCCCCCTGGACGTGAGCTCGACTGGATGGCCCTATAAATATTCCTCTTTTTCCTCTCGTCCACCTCCTCAGTCCTCTGCCTTCAGCCCTGCGTCAGGTAAGGTAATTCCTTATTCGTCTTGACATTATAATGCCACGAAGGCATCGAGGGAGCTCGAAGGAACGAACTCTTTCATTGAGTCTAAGGAAAACTGGCATGATTTTTATAAGAAGCCAGATATAATATGCAAAAATTTCAGAACACCGTTGCTAGGGTCTCTTCTGTCTGGTTAACTTTTTCTCAGCCGAAAGTTCCCGGCTCGAGTCATACGTGCTGAGTTTGAAACTTATCACCAGAGAGAGAGAGAGATGTCTTTGCACGACCTCCATCCCCTCCCCCGCCCAGGCACGCTCACTTACGAACACGCTTGTCTTATCTCTGTTCACGCAGGGCCACCGGGAACGGTGGGCGTTTCTATTCCTTTGTAAATTCGTGGTCCGAATCTCCCCGCCCAGCCAGAATCGACGCTCCGTGGGCGAGGAACCTTCCATCTTGTTCACTGCTGCATCTCGAGCATCTAGCACGAGGCCTGGCCCCCTTCTGGCCCCAGAACTATTTATCGAGTAAGCAAACGGATGGATGGCGTTACACGGACGTAAGTTCTAAAGCATTTGTCTCCTTCTACGTCACTCACTCGTCATCTTCCTCACAAGCTCTGTAGTCTTCAGGGACCCAGCGTCAGCTTTAAATAAATGAAAGGAACTCTCTCTTTTCATCCCCCCAGTGAGCCGATCGAAGAAATTCTAGCGCCCGGTGGGTCGTGGCAAGCTGGGCAGTCGGTCAGGAGTTTTCTCCCGATGCTCTCCATCTTTAGGTCCTGAGAGGGAGCTCGGGTAAACTGACCTTAGCTTCCTTCAGCGTGGAGCCACATTCCCAAAGACCCAGACCGATAAAACCTTGACTCTATTGAGGAGTTCCTTTCTTACGACTCCCAGAGTATCTCGGGGCTTGAGTAGAGGCCATTAACTAATGACAGTGAAGCTATGGCGGGGAAGGGACACAGAGAAGCTAAAATTAAATGACAGGAAGCCTCGCCAAGGAGAATGGATTCGGAAATGATAATCCGCCTTGGAGATCGATGAGCAAGAAAGGATCAAATAATGAGCATTCCAATTTATCAAAACACAATTGATGCACAGGGAGACGTGTCATTTTTGTTGTTTGCAAATAAATTTTCTATTGGGTCCATTGCTTAAATCGTTTTACCCACAAGTCTTATGGCAACCTGTCTGTCAAAGAATTACTCACTGCACAAAGCACTGTATCTATTTACCTATATGTTTACCCACCTATCCTCTGCCGCTCTGCCTGTTTATCTAAGGACATCTGTGGGTAGCTGTGCAAAGCATTATCTGTCTATCATCTGTCTGTCTGTCTATCATCTATCTATCTATCAATCATCTATTTATCTATTATCTCTATCTATCTATCTATCTATCTATCTATCTATCTATCTATCTATCTATCTATTAATCAATCATCTACCTATCATCTATCACCTATGGACTGTGGGTTGTACACATCAAGCCCATTCTTCCAGCTTTGCCTGAGCATTGGCAAATCTTTCTCCTAGTCAAGGCAACTTTATTTTCTGGAAGAACAGGATAGAGGTTGAGAAGATAGATTGTGATGTCGTAGGGCCCTGAGTCTGGCACCCACCAATGCTATGCGTTTCCTGTATGACCTTGGGAAAATTACTTAAGCTCTCTGACCCTGAGGTT
>NW_011889194.1:365892-371721 GCF_000151845.1 Pteropus vampyrus
GATGGATAGTCGTTTGGGAACAAATTGAGTCATTTCCCCAGTGGCACGGCACAAATGCAGGAGGCCCGCCTTGTGCCACGGCTGCCTGCGGATCGAGGCTCAGTTCCCCCCGGGCTAACGGATGTGACTCTAAAGAGAGGTCACGGGTAGGGGTGAGCTGTCGCATCACGATGTGCTGGCCGAAGCCATTAGCACGTGACTTTCTTTTCCCAAGAAGCCCTTGCAGGGCCGACTGGGTGGTGTCTATAGTGAAGGACTCAGGTGTGCCGAGGGCAGAGCCATCTGGGGTACAGCTACCTACCCCCAGGAGGTAAGACCTGGCTTCCAGAATCGGGACCCAGACGATTTCCCCAGGGGTGTTCTTGGGTCTAATGACTGTTCCTGAGGGGGCATACTGATAGAAAGGAGAAGGGCCATCATTTTAAAAACGCCCCGTTGGGTCACCTGGGAGGAGACACGTTTCCCAAAGTGTGGCCCACGTACGCCAGGGAGCGCCTTCGGATGCTTTTAGAGGCCACCCAGAGGAATTTTTAAATTTTACGGATTTAGTATTTTGCAAAAAGCCACATAACTAGCACGTCAAACTTGCAATTTCACCAAAGCTATTGCTTAAATCAGCGTTTCTCAACCTCAGCACTACTGGCCTTTCGGGCCGAAAAATTCTTTCCCGTGGGCGGCGTCCTGTGCATCGAGGGACATTTACCAGCGTCCCTGGTCTGTACCCACCAGCTGCCAGTGTAAGCCACCTCACCGTGAGGGGAGATGGCCAGAAACGCCTCCAGACTACATTAAATGTCCTCTGGGGGCTGAAGATAGCCCTGACCGTGAACCATGAACTTAGGATAAGTCTACTTCCACAAGTAAAATAAATTAATTTAAGGAAAAATGTATGTTTAGGTGACTTAATAGGACAGGTGCAGTTCACCTATGGCAAGCGTGGCTGAGATGATACATGAATGGAGGAAGTCTCGGGAAAACCCAAGCAGAGGACAGCCAAACAGGCAGAGGAAACGGGGTCCTTATCACCCACAGAGTGCCACCCTGTCCTGCCGGCTCTGTCTGGTTGTCCCCGAGGCCGACGTAAGCACCTGTGCACACAGAACTACGAGAACGGAACAGGAAGGAGCTCCAAAAATCCGCTTTCCCCACAATGCCCGGGCTTCCTGATCAAGGAAGGAGGAGCAGGGTACGTTCATTCCTCGTTCCCCTTGGGGACGCTGAGGACAGGGCCCATGGAGGACGAAGAGCCCGAGGGGCAGGGGGCCCCTCCCATCGAGCTCCGGAACCACCAGAGCTGCTGTTCGGCCTTGAGACGTTCCAGTAGGTCCGCCTGCCTCCGATGCTGGAAAACGGTCAGCGGTGGCTCTCTGAAGGGGACTCATCCTGCCTGTCTTGTCTTTTTTTCCTCTCGGAGCTAAGGACACGGTCAACCCAAAGATGCACCGCCTTCAGGCGCAGCTGGAAAGGCGACAGTTCTATAGGCTCAAAGGGCCACCCCTCGCGAGGGCTCAGCACACCCCCGTGCCTTGTGGTCACCGCTCCCAGCGACTCTCGACTCTCGCCGCAGCCCTGCCAGGCAAGCAGTCACACCGCGGTTACATGCCTTCCAGACGGGAAGAGGGAGGCCGAGAGGTTAAGTGACCTCTCGGGGCCACAAGACGGAAGCTTGGAATTCCGTGAGACCCCAGGGCCCACACGCCGAGCCGGTCCTGCGGCCCTCGCTGACAAGGAGAGAGAGTTCTCCAAACCCAAAGACAGGACAGAGCGACCACACCCCGCTACTCGGCTCCCCCGGTTCCCCTCGGCTTCCCCCGGCTCCCCCGGCTCCCCTCTGCCTTCCCATTCACTGCCTCATGGCTGTTGGGCAGAAGCAAAGGACAGAGGAGATCTTAAAAGAAATGAGCGCGGTCCTGTCTACGGCGCTTTCAGACACTCGGTCTGCACAAGCGCGTGCACGCACGCACATGCACAGTCAGCTGGTGTGTGTAGGCACACGCGCACACATGCGCACGTCCCGACAGCACGCTCCCGGAGAGCTGCTGCAGGAACATCATCAGTGCCGAGGTAAGCGACAAAGGTACTGACCTGAGTCTCCAGGGTGATCAGTGGACTTGGGTGCAGGTCCTGTGGGAAGAAAGGAGAAAACACCCGTGAGCGGTGGGCAGATTTAACCTACTACCCATTTCTGTCATTTAGGACAAAGCCAGGTCTCTTGGGTGCTTAGGGGACCCCACGGCGAGGGTGGCCCAACGGCGTCTCCCAGCTTCCACAAGACATGATAACAGCAAGGCCCAGACTCCAATCTCCCCCCACACCCAGATGATCAAGGCTCACGTTTTTCATTAAGAAGTTAAGGGGACACCTGCACGGCAATCATGCCAAAGGATGATGAGCAACGAGGAAAGAAACAGAGCCCCCTTGCTGAACGTCTCAAAGAGTGTTCAGACTCTCCACAGGAAGTGGAAGACGGGTCCCTGAGCGGGTGAGAAATAAACCTGGAAGAAGATGAAGTCGCAATTCGGGGCAAGGCCACCAACTCGTGTCTGATCTTGGAAAGGATGAAGGAAGGAATGAGACAGACGGAGAATGAGAAGAACTGAATTCCTGGTTTGCAGAGCACATTTCGGCGGGCTGGGAAGATCCTTTTCAGGAGAGAGAAGGCCAGAGAAAAGTCCAATTCATCCACTCGACAAAGGCCAATTGACTGAAAATGCTTGGTGGTCACGTCGCGGGTCATTAAACATGAACTCCTTGGGAGGGGGCGGGGTGGGCCCAGAGGGGGGGACGGACGGGGAGGAGGAGGTAGTGGTTTTCAGTGAGTGGTTTCCAAGGAAAACAGGAAACCCGGCACATAAAGGCTATTTTTGTCTGCACAATGTCGCCTCTGAACTTAACTATCTTGGATCTGAAATTCTGGGAAAGCGACCTCAAGCCGCCTGCCTCTTAGAGAGAGTGGGCCTGACGTGCAAACCCCGTCAGAAACGTTGCCCTATCCAAGCCGGTTTTCCAGTGCAGGCTTTGAGGAAGCCTTGCGAATTCGCGCCAGCTCAGGGGCCGGTGTGGAGAACAAGAAAGGAACGTAGGAGTCGTGGTCTTGCTGTTCTGTGTCGGACGAATTTCCCTCAGCGTCATGTCCTCAAGGGGCATCCACGCTGTTGCTTAGGACAGGATGTCCTTCTTTTTTTTTTTTTAACGCTGAATATGATTCCGTGATACGCATCGACCACATTTTCCTCCATCATCCATCAATGGACATTGAGGCTGTTTCCACGGCTTGGTTATTATAAATATGGCTGCAATGAACACGGGAGTGCAGACATCAGAGTCCACTTAGACGAGGCGCTAAAATGGTCAAACGCGTAGGGGCAGAGAGTACATGGTGGTTGCTGGGGGGTCGGGGGTGGGGTGGGGAAATGGAGGGGAGCTATTCACCGGGTTTAAAGTCACAGTCCCGCAAGATGAATGAGCTCTACAGATCCGCCGTAGGACACGGTGCCTATAGCCGGCGACATGTACTATCACTTAAAATTCTGTTAAGAGGGTAGATCTCATGTGAAGTGTTCTTACCACACACACACACACACACACACACACACACACACACACGAAAAAGAGAGGAATGAGGGCAGTTTAAACCCCACACTGCAGGTGAACTGTCACTTTCTTCCTCGATCACTCCTCTGTGGTACCTTTGTCATGATACCTATTTACAATAATTCTCATGAGCCCGGGAGCCATGAACTCTGGGCAGGTCTTGCTTTTCCCTCAAGACGAAGATTTCCTGTCCCCCGAATCCAGTTCTGAGTCCAATTCCCAGCATTTCTCCAACACACGGCTCAAAGAGGAACTGCCAAGAGCACACCTCGCTCTAACTTTCACATTTACCCGGGCGCCAGATATTCCTCACACTCAGAAAAGCCCGGAGGGGACATTTCTGCCCCCTCCCCACACTGCAGCCCTGGGGGACTTGGAGGAGTCTCGCGCCTTCTCTATGGTGAAGGAGGGGCAATACTGATGGGTGACAGCCTTCCTTGAGCTACTTGTCTCGAGTGGGCGGGCTCACTAATTCAGCCGCCCTTCACGAGACCCCCCCCAGCCAGCCCCCCACACTTGTACTTCCGGTTTCCCTGTGTTAAGCAAGCACATTGGGCAGGGCCCATCTGTCTTCGGGAGACAAGGCCAGCCTGGTCTGTGACGGGCAGCGTGTGCCAGATCTTACGCATGTTGCTTAGTGAGTGAATCGTGTAACTCCTGCTCTTCAGCTCAGAGTCAGTCTGTGTGTGTCTGTCTCTCTCTCCATTCCGATCCCGCCATCGACATTTTGACTGGAAGATACGACGATGCATCTCAGATGCAAACCTTAGCCTCATTCTCAAAGCCACATCCTTGCAAAGTGCCGCACTGGGGGTGCTGGGTGCGTGCCCAGATTAATTAAGCTGTACGTCACAGGCCATTTGGCTATTGTTTGGGGCTTATGCTTCATTGCTCAGAATCCCGAGGGGGTGAGGAGGAGCGACTGCCATCCTGAACCCCTAAGAACAACGACACTCATAAAGTCCTTCCTTGGGAAACCACAGGAAACCTCTGTCAACTGTGTTGACAAAACCAAGAACCTGACCCCTGGATACTGGGGTGCACCAACGCTCTATTTGATGTTCCAAGATCAGAGACCCTATCAATACATATGGTCAGGGGTCCGCTATTCATTAAAAAAGCTTCGGGAAGGCAAATGCACAAATGCTATCTACTCAGATAAAGTACTCACGAGTGGCCCCTTCGTTAACACCTAGGATTCACTTGCCAACAAAACTTCGCTCTTTTCCCTCTGTACGTGTCTGAAATATAAGACTCTCCCCTCAGAGGCTCAGGCCAGAGGACTCGAGGTAAGACTATATATCTGTGAGGTCTCGCTTTCGGCAACATCCTCCTTAATTGGAAAGGCTAACGAAGTGGATCGGGGTCAACGGTTCTGTCTGCCCAATCTGTCGTGTCTGTCTCCATCGGGACTCCGGTTTACAGTAGAGGAAATTCTCGTCCGCGAGTGGGGAATTTGCAAAGGGCTCTGACGCGACGGTGGAGCCCTTTGAGAATCTTCGCGCGGGCGCCAAGAACCGTGGGACTGCCATGCGCAAGGGAAGCTCCTTCGTAACAGGTATTGCAATGACTAGGTCGTGGAAGCCAAATAGAGAATGAGGTAGATTGAATTTCTGGCTCTCATTCTCCACCACGCCCTACATCCACACCCTCTGGATATGTGACTCTGACTCGGCGTTCCTTTGGAGAGCGTGCTTCTTCATCCCTCCAGCTCAGGGCTGCCCGTCTGACTCGCTTTGCCCAAGGAGAGGTTCGCGGATGTAACATGAGCAGGAGCTTGAAATGTGTTTGTGAGATTGAGCATGACCTCTGTGCTTTTGCCATTGGCACAAGAAGAACGTGCCCGAAGTGGCCTGATGGGCCGCGGAGGATGAAAGACATGTGAAGCGGACCTCGACCCAACCTTCAGCTCGAATCCACGCCCAGCCTACGTCAGCCAAGCCCCAGCCGACGTCCGGACACGCAGAGAGAACCCGCACCCTTGTGTTCAGCCGCTGAGCTTCAGGGCGATCTGTTACACAGGCGGGGCCGTGTTCTCCTGCGCTTCGCAGATACTGCGTTTTGACAAGTTGAAGGGAAGACCCTCCGCCAGCACAAAGATTATGACTTGCTGAAGGCTCTGACGGTGGTCAGCGTATTTGAGCAATGGGCATTGCTTTTTTCAGACATGCTAATGCACGCTTCATAGACGAAGTAAAGTGTACACGGAACTTTTACATACACTGGGAAACCAAA
>NW_011889194.1:371916-377816 GCF_000151845.1 Pteropus vampyrus
CTCACGAGTGGCCCCTTCGTTAACACCTAGGATTCACTTGCCAACAAAACTTCGCTCTTTTCCCTCTGTACGTGTCTGAAATATAAGGCTCTCCCCTCAGAGGCTCAGGCCAGAGGACTCGAGGTAAGACTATATATCTGTGAGGTCTCGCTTTCGGCAACATCCTCCTTAATTGGAAAGGCTAACGAAGTGGATCGGGGTCAACGGTCCTGTCCGCCCAATCCGTTGTGTCTGTCTCCATCGGGACTCCGGTTTACAGTAGAGGAAATTCTCGTCCGCGAGTGGGGAATTTGCAAAGGGCTCTGATGCGACGGTGGAGCCCTTCGAGAATCTTCGCGCGGGCGCCGAGAACCGTGGGACCGCCTTGCGCAAGGGAAGCTCCTTCGTAACAGGTATTGCCATGACTAGGCCGTGGAAGCCGAATAGAGAACGAGGTAGATTGAATTTCTGGCCCTCATTCTCCACCACGCCCTACACCCACACCCTCTGGATACGTGACTCGGCGTTCCTTTGGAGAGCGTGCTTCTTCATCCCTCCAGCTCAGGGCTGCCCATCTGACTCGCTTTGCCCAAGGAGAGGTTCGCGGATGTAACATGAGCAGGAGCTTGAAATGTGTTTGTGAGATTGAGCATGACCACTGTGCTTTTGCCATCGGCACAAGAAGAACGTGCCCGAGGTGGCCTGATGGGCCGCGGAGGATGAAAGACACGTGAAGCGGACCTCGACCCAACCTTCAGCTCGAATCCACGCCCAGCCTACGTCAGCCAAGCCCCAGCCGACGTCCGGACACACAGAGAGAACCCGCACCCTTGTGTTCAGCCGCTGAGCTTCAGGGTGATCTGTTACACAGGCGGGGCCGTGTTCTACTGCGCTTCGCAGATACTGCGTTTTGACAAGTTGAAGGGAAGACCCTCCGCCAGCACAAAGATTATGACTTGCTGAAGGCTCTGACGGTGGTTAGCGTATTTGAGCAATGGGCATTGCTTTTTTCAGACATGCTAATGCACGCTTCATAGACGAAGTAAAGTGTACACGGAACTTTTACATACACTGGGAAACCAAAACATTCGTACGTCTTGCTTTATTGCGGCGATCTGGAAGGAAGCTGCCGTGTCTCTGAGGTCCGCCTGCGCAGCGTCACCGTGGCAATAACTAACTGATACACCTTCCAGAGTTTGACCCTGATAGAACCAAAACCTAGAGAACAAACCCTCCGGCCTGGGAAATGAAATGCTACGTGCTCTCCCTGAGTCTGCAAATACACTCCAGGGACCGGAAATCACTGTAACTAATAGCTAGGATTGGTCGAGGACCTCCTATGTGCCAAGCTCTGTGCGAGCTGCAGATGACGCCGAGCAAAGACATACTTGCCCGTCAGGATCCCGCACGACCTATGAGTTAGACTTTGGTCCTCTTTGCCAAAGGTATCAGTCCTTCCAAACTTATTTCGATGCCATTACAACGAGATGAAGGCCGTTTTCATTCCTCGGGTTTACGCTAAACTTTATCCCATGGCCATATTACTTGACCAAGGTTAAGAGTAGTCATGAATACTAGTAATGATTAGTAACTAACTAAGTAATAAGTAACAACTTGTGACGTTCCTACGGTGTCCCAGGCGCTGGCTTAACCGCCATACATTTTTCATTCCATTTACCTCTCGTAATGACTCTATGAGGTAGGTACACCCATGATTCCCATTACAGACATGGGGAAACTGACGACCGCTGAGACTGAGTCGCTGGTCCCAGGTAACACAGGGCCCTGAGTTATCTGAATAGCCCTGTTCTGCTTTTCCATGGTAGCTCTGTCGGAGAAGACAGTCCCGCCTCAGACAAGGTAATCTCACACCCTGGACAACGTCTCTCAAAAGGAAGAACACCTACAGCAAATAAAAGGTACCACCTTACCAACGACTGGAATCCTTTTGTTTTTAGTATCTGTGTCTTTTAAAAGGCAGTAAACACGGTTGACGGAAATTGGTGTGCGTGTCACCACCGAAAACGAAAGCCAGTCGCTCTGTCATGGCAAGGCACCGTGGAGATGTCGCTACATCCATCCGCACATGTTTACTGAGTTCCGACTCAGCGGCTAATGCTGCGCCTGGCGGCCATCATGAGGGAGACAGCAATGAGTTTAACGTGACGCCGTGCACACGTCCCTTCCCACAGCTAGCTGCTTGAGTAAGGGGTGGGAGCCTGATTGCAGGTCCTGGAGAAATGAAACTTGTTTGCTCCTTGCGAGCCTCGCTCGGCAGACCAGGAAGCCAGGCTCCCACGTGTTCAGCCCTTGCGGACCAGAGGCCTCATTTTCACAAGCAATTAAGCTTTCATAAGAAAGTAGAAAGAGGAAGAGGACTTTGTTGGTCATCACTGCATGCACACGTCCAATATTTCTGTCACCCCTGGTGGATGCTGAGCCCTGAGCTAAGCCTCAGCAGTTGGTAGGGGCATTATCTTCCTTTGTTTTGAAGATATAAGTGTTTGCTCTTGGGTTTTAAGCGATGGCTTTGGTGTGGAGGTGACAATGCTGTGACTCAAGCCTTCGGAGCCAGGCTGCCCCATGGGGCCCCTCAAGTCAGCAGGTAGATGATGGGCCCCTACAGTACCGCCTCTGCAGACACACCCAGGATGACACGTCAGAAGGCTGACAATCAGGCAGAGAAGCAGGAAGCTTCCGCCATCAGGACATTGTGCTTTAATCTCAGTCACCATCCAATACCAGGCACCTCGGGAAGTACGATGAACTCTTCGTGGGGTCAGAGATGGAAAGGGTCAGAAACTCACCAGTGGCACTCCTGCTGCTGGAGAAACGGGCTCACTGGAGACCCCCCCGGCGGAAGCTGGGTTTGGATGCCAAGCCAGGGACCTAAGTGGATGCTGTCACTTGTGCTATGGGCCTGGTACAGGGCAAAGAGGGACGACTCAATAAACAAGAGTGCAGGTTTGGGGGTCAGCCCTACGTTTAAGTCGGGCATAAGTCCGCTTATGCAGCCGAAGTTCACTGTCTCACAGTTCCGTTGGCTCCAAGGCCAAGGTCAAGGGGCCAGCAGGGGTATCTTCTTCTGAGGCCTCTCTCCTCAGCTTGCAGGTGGCTGTCGTCTCTCCGTGTCCTCGCCCGGTCACTAGCACCTCCGGTGTCTCTTTGTGTACTGGATTAGGGCCCACCCTAAAGGCCTCACTCTAATCACCTCTCTAAAAGGCCCCATCTTCGAATACTGTCAGGTTCTGAGGTACGGGGTGGGGGGCGGGGGAGGGGTTGGCAGTTCGGCAGAGAACAACCACTTGGCCGACTTTTGACCTTGGGCAAATTTCTTAGCTTCTGAGAACTTTACATTGTAAATAAGTGGGACTGTATCGAACTTATTGTCTAGGACCTCTTTGTATGTGAAAAGGGGCAGTCATAATAATGACACCGGCTTAACAGGTATAAGCGTGGGCTGTCTCTTGCAGTCCAGATACGTGGTCGCCTCCTGTTGACAATGGATACCGCTGATGTGACAGGTTGTCGTGAACGTTAAATGAAACCGGGTATTTAAAATGTCTGGTACGTGGCTAACGGCTCAGAAATAATTTTTTTTGTGTATTTCTTCAGGCTTACGGAGGCTAACCCATGTCTCTCTGCACCCAAACCTGCTTAATCACAGTTCTCCTGAACTGTTCGCCACTGTAGATACCAGTTACACCAATGCCATGCGACAGCAGCCCAATGAGTAAATTTAGCCGTTCGGTTTTGAATGCTCACTTTGTATCGAGAACATGGACTACTCGCAACCCTGCCAGGAGAGGTATCACACTCTCCATTTTACAGGTCAGATAATCGATGCTCAGAGAGGATAATTCGCTCAGATCACAGGGCCGATAGAGGACGGAGCCGGCTCTGGTGCTCGAGTTGCGAGAAGCTGGTCTCTTAACCAAGATCCTGGCTTGGACTTCCTGGCTCAGGATCTCTGGGCAAGTATCCAAAAACTCTGCATTTTTATTAAACACCCAAGGCGGGAGTCTTATGTATGCCGAAGCCTGAGAACCCCTGCACTATGTCACAAGAGACGCGAGGCTGAAAGCAGCCAAGGTGACAAAGACGGCCGCTGAGAGGCCAAGGATAGGGTGCCGACCTCTGACACCCAGCCAGCCACCGAGTGTCTGGTGCACGCATGGAATTCTGACGCCCAAGCTCTGTGCCCCCGAGAAATTTCTGTGACAGACGCATTTCTCTCTATCCGAACTGCTCTAACTGCATAGCGCAGGCTGGGTGGCTTATAAACAACAGAAATCAGTATCTCACAGTTCTGGAGGCTGGCAAATCCATGACCAAGGAGCTTCCCGGCTCAAAGACGGCCTGCTTCTTGCTGAGCCTTCACATAGCGAAATGGGCGAGGGAGCTTTCTAGGGTCTTTATTTTTTTTTGGCGGGGGGGGGGGACAAATTATATTCACGAGAGCTGTGCCCTTAGGACCTAATCACCCCAAAGGCCCTACCTCCTACTGCCATCACGTTGGGGGTCAGGATCTCAATATATGAATTTGGGGCGGGGGGTACAAAACACCCAGTCTGCGGCAGAGTGAGGGGTGTTTTCTGCCCCTTCCTCTCCGCCCGCTTCCATGGCGAAGCTCTCCTTGCTTCCCCAGAAGCCCTCACACCCCCCTCCCCTTTCTAGAATTCTTTCCCGAGGGATGTGCGACCCTTCTCAGCTCCCGAGAACTCGAACTCGTCCCCAGTCCCCATCGAGGTGCTCACACAATAGGGCTTTGTCTCTAGATGTCCCCGGGGGATTTCGCAGTGAGTTTATCTCCGGCATCGGAGGCTCACGAGACGGAGCCGGGCGCGTGCGTGGCAGGCGGCACCGGGCGATGGCAGAGCGGGGCGGGCGACACAGAAGTCGCCGTGTTCTCAAAGAACCAGGCTGCCGCTGGAATGCGGACGCAGGCCAGGATCGCACAGCCCTCGCCTTGTTGGAAACCGCGAACTCGCCTTCGAATAGGGCCCAGGGGAGCAAACGGAAACCCCACCAAGGCAGGCGGACGGACGCGTGCTGCTTCAGCGAGCTGGTGGCCGACACCTTTACGCCCCTTGAATTGGGCGGATTCTCCTCCCTCGGTCTGCCTGTTTCTCTCTGCCATGTTAAACAGTTTACGTTGATAGGAATCTCTGCTACTCTGCATTCCCACCACATTTTTTCTTTTTTTTTTTAGTTCAGATCCCAGAACGGAGCCACAGAATCTCCAGATGGGGCTACAGGCCTCGGAGTCGGCTCATCACAGACAACGTGGGAACTCAGAAACGACGCCGATGCTCGGAGTGTGGATCTTGAGGACAAACGGTTACCGACCGTGGTACGTAACTCATAACTCTTGGTGCGTGCGCCCCGGGAGGCTTTGTGATTCTTTACAGAACACGCAGAATTACAGTTCTCAGAACAGCAAGGTTTTGCATGTGCCTACCTGAAAGATTAGAGGCGTCAGGGAGGAGGTGTCAAGACAGGATTGCCAACTGGTGGCCTGGATGATTCACGCTGAGTTTTTTTGTTTTCGTTTTTTTTTTTTTTTTTGGCTTGTAACATTGATGAAATATTTGAAATTGTCGCCAGTGTTTTCAAACCAAAATACTTCACATGCAAATTCAGATTTCTCACTTCCTTTTTTTTCACAAAGGGGAGATTTAGCAACACTGGGGTGCGTTCCTACAAGACAATGAAACTCTCGGCCCAACAGCTGCCCGCTGGTCACTGTAAGCGACCGGATCTGTCGCTTCCAGTGTTTGAGCAGTTTGCTGGACAATATTGCCAAGACCGAATGTGAGACGTCATTCTAGGTGGGTTCTAAGAACTACCTCATTTGAACCTCATGACAATTCTAGGATGCAGGTAATAATAGCCCCATTTTACAGGTGGTACAACTGAGG
>NW_011889194.1:378721-380140 GCF_000151845.1 Pteropus vampyrus
GCATCATTTCCTGGTGAGGCATATGAGACCCAGGATGGGATGGGAACTTCCTAAGGCCACACACAGTGTATATCAAAACCCAGTCTAGAATCCAAGCTTCAGGATACGAAACCCTGCGCGCCTCCCTTCGGCCAAAATAAATTTCTGTGGGTGTCCCTCCCCCACTTTCTCCATTTCCTCTTCTTCGGCTGTCTCGCAAGAACGTCTAACCGGGACACGTCGTGTTGGGAGGACAACATACCCCAGCTCGGGAAAACCGGGATTCAGCACCGCTTTGCGCCTGGGAGGTTTCCAGGAGGCCACGGGCAGAACTGGGATGTTTCCACGAGCCACGGAGGGAGAACCGAGCCCACGATGTGACGGGCCAGGGCGATGGCGTGGAGAGCTCGGCAGTGGCTACGGAGGGCGCCAGGCTGGGAGAGAGATGCTCGGCACGTGGGCCTGCGGGGGACACGCAGGCAGGAGCTTCCTGTGATGAGGGTCCGGGTCGAAGTGAGGAGGTGTCGGCCGGAGGAGAGATGCAGTGGCCGCTTCTTGCTTCCCTGCCCTTCCCCTGTATTTCTTAACGACGATGACAGTGGTGAAGACTGTGCCGCCATCGATGATGACGGCCACTTGACAGCTATCACGTAGGACCTTGTGAAGCACTCTGTTTAGCAATTCGTGTGCATCGTTTCAGTAAATCCTCACCCTGTCCTCACGGGGTGGCTACTACAGGATGCTCACGAAGTTTAGAAACGCAGATGAATTCATTTTACGCTCTTCCCATGGGAGAAGCTCTCGACACGATGTCCTGGCCTGTTTCTACACCATGGCTACCCTGTAGCATTGTCCCTCATTTACAGAGGAGGGAACCGAGGCTCTGAGAGTTTACGAGACTTGCCCCAAAGCCACAGAGCCGGGCCCGCTTAACCTTAATAATTTCATAGAAGTTTGAAAAAAAAAAAAGTAACCAAAATGCTCAGATCTGGTATTGTTTGAGCTACACGATACGCAGTACACTTTTTTTTTTTCCACTAATTGCCAACGTTTAAACAATTGGGTGATTTCGCAGTATTCGTATTCCTGACTTTTCTTAAAATGTCAGATGATCTGGCCAAGCGGGATGCGGGCTGGCACAGCTGCAGCTGGCACCGAGCAGCTGCTGCCTCCTTACCTCGCTGAGGCGGGCACTCCCCCTCCCCTTGGCCTTAACCACCGTACTCTCCTGCCTGTCCCAAAGGAAGGTACCGTTGACCCACTGGACCCGTGCTTATTCAACACGGCCCTACGCTCACCCCCAGCCCCCAAAAAGAAAAGCTCAGGACGCCATAACTTGAGAGAGAAAAACTCGAATAACCCACAGGAAAGTTAAGTTCTGTGTTTTATTCACTTACGAGCCTCTACCTAGGGCTCGTAGGTGCTGACTTCTTGGGGGGC
>NW_011889194.1:381124-385028 GCF_000151845.1 Pteropus vampyrus
GGGTACGCTGTCTGTGGGTGGCCCTGAACTCTGCACGAGGCTACAGAGAGGAATGAGACGTACTCTGTACCTCTAGGAGCTCAAAGTGTCAGCGAGTGCTTCTCCACCTTCTGTACCCCAGCACCCGCAGAAGACCGAGCATCGCCCACAGAGCTCTGGTCACACAAATCTATCACCTCTAGAAGGCACTGACTGTCCAGGTCTGGGGGCAACTGTCCCTCTTAGAAGGGGCATGCACCCCCCAGCTTGCCACAGTCGCCCCAACACTCGCCATCTCCCGACATGCTTCCCTCGGGAAGGCTGCCCGCCTGGCTGCTGTGGGCATCGGAGTTTGCAGTCTCTGGTTTATTCTGACGCTCTCGGCAGAGGCCCTGTATGTGTGGGATACGGACTGGCTGCAAAGCAAACTTGGCTACTAAACCAAGGGTGACTCGACTCAAGAAGAGTGTATGAACGCACACCCAGGAACGGTGGGTCAGGAGCAGAGCGCACGCCCACGAGTAGGGGCGGGGGTCCCTTGTCCTCCTCACTCCCTGCTGTGGGACAACTTGCCCCGCTTCCCCAAGGCCGAGGACTGTCCTCTCTGTTCTCATGCTTAGCGAGGTCCTGGGATGGCCACAGAGGCAGCAGTCTGTACGTTCTTGTAGAACCCAATTCAACCGAACCTCAAGTCACGCCGGGTCAGACTCTAAGAGGTAAACGCTCAGAACCCAGACAACTCAGGCCTGACTACAAATCGGCACAAGTCCTGGCCACGGAGATGGGCCTTTGGAACGAAAGAGTGAGCAGAAGTAGACAAGTCCAACCTATTGACGGGCAGAGAGCTCGGCCATGATGGACTATGTAGCATATCTAATGAGTTGTGTTCTATTGGGAAGATATTACATTTCCTGATATCGTAAAATGAATGCAACTTCCCAATTCACCTAAAGATACAAAACCGCAGCAGAAACGAGACGGGTCCCCCTGAGTGCTTATCCTACCGAAGCTTTTCTAGGTCGAGGGCGGACTGAGGTTTATGGCATCTGCTTCTGCTACGTGGTGCCACGACCATTTCTCTTCAGCTCTTTAAATGGCTGTGTGTGCACATGCGTGCGCGCGTGTGCCCACACGTGCAAACATTTGCGAGCATTCACACGCAGGTGCGTGAGGTCTCTTACATCCAAAACCCTCCTAAAAAAGCTGCAGCGGGGTCTTTAGATTCCATGTGCCTCGCATCCCTAATTCTGGAGGATGCCCCCCGAGTCCCCCATTCCCGGTACCGGTTTCAGAGGGCTGCTGAAGGACGGGAGGCCAGCTCCAGGAGAAACGCCACCACGTGAACCTCTGTTTCTGAGCTGTCACACGAATGAGGAGGAAGAAAAAGCAGGCGGTCTTCCATCCCTGCGCTTTGCGTTCCCTTGTAATTATTCATGCGGGAGCATCTTTAAACACCAAAAGGGGGAATTTATTACAGTTGTTCTGATTTCGCACGCTAAATGTGTTTACATGCTAACAGCATTTCTCAGGGACAATTATCTTATTACTAGTGCACTAATCTTTTCAGCACAGTTTACAGCTGCAGACTTCAAAAATTACGGCTAATTAAGACCCCGCTTTCAGCAGGTACGGTAAACTACCTGCTGAACATTTCACCCCCCAAAAAAGAGAAACTCAGTTTGGGGAGAGGGTGAGAAGGGGGGCTGGCAGAGTGTCAAAGGCAAAGAGAAAGAACTGTATAAGCTTCTATCAAGGTATTCTACAGTCCAGTAGACAAGTTCGGTGAACGGAGAGGCCCGCGGCATTCAGGACCAAGGACAGCTGGCCCAGCCCACTCCAGGAGAAAGTGAAGATTCTACATTCAATTATCTATGTCCATTCATCGCATTCTTCCAGGCGACTTACGGCACAGAGCAGCGGTTGAGAACACGGACCCTCGTGTCACGTTACTTGTGCTCAGGTGCTGGCTCGGTCAACGGCTCTGCCTGACCTTGAGCAAGGTCCTCGCCGTGCATCTCGGTGCCTCGGTTTCCTCGTATGTGAAATAGGGGTAATAACAACACCACCTACACTACGGCAAATAACGCCTAGTTCATAATGATCATCCGAGAAGTGTTTCTTTCTAAAGGTGTGGGTTACAGGCCGCAACGCGCCTACGCGTGTGTTCCAGCAGGGGCTCGACCTAGCGCATGCGCACTGCGCGCCGAGCCGTCGGGGACCCGCCAACCCGTATCCACAGCTGTATCTGCTTTGCCTCTGAGCGCTCCATCGCCAGTGCCTGGTCTTGCTCTCTCGTGGGCTGCCACAGAAAGCCAGCGCCTTGGGGTCATTCATTCTCAGTTTTCCTTTTGTTTTGCTTAAAATCACAGAGACAGAGACCACTTCTTGGAGGGCCACCGTGGGAACCGGCTCCTCGGACCCCAGGCGCAGCTCAGCTGGCCCCGTTTGCAGCATCCGAGGAGCAGCGATCGCGTTCTCGCGGTGCCTGGACCGCTCGATTTTATCAGGCACCTGCTCTGTGCCGCGGCCCGGGCTTGACTGAACACCAACCCCATCTCTTGTGAACTCCCGTACCAAGCCTGCGAGCAGGTGATGGGGAGTCGGCCGGTGCTGACCCCACTTTACAGAGGAGGGAAGTGAGGCTTCAAAACACTCGTCTACGATCGCAGAGGTCGCTAATGAAACACGGTCACGATGTGGTACCAACAGTTAACATTCAACATTTTCTTAAGCTATCTCTCAAGGTGATGACTGCTACTAGTAGTAGAATTAATGGTGACAATCACCACTGGAGCCAACACGTACTAAGTACCAGGCACCATTCTAAGCCGCTGACATGTATTAACTCACTTAATCCTCACAACCGCTCTATAAGGGAGGGGCTGTTATCAGCCCCCACCTTACAGATGAAGAAACCAGGCTCAGAGAGGTCACGCAGCGTGTCTGAAGTCACACAGCTGCAAAGTGTTGCGGCCAGAACTGGACCAAATCCAGGAGATCTGTCTCCAGACCCCCTCCTCTTGAACAATTTACTCTATAGTTTCTTAAAATACCTGTAAAATGCAACAACGGTTGCCTTTTCAATGAACACATAGGTCTCATTTCAGGGACCGTAAAACGTCCCACACAGTCTAAGCCACAGATTGCTGCTCGGCTTTACAAATTATTCAACCTTCCTCATTGTTATAGAGAATGATAAAAATCAAGTATGGTGATATGTTGCAGTATATTAAAATCTGATAAAATATCTTTTTTCTATCTGAAAAAAGACACACAAAAAGTTGATCTAGGTTAGACAAATGTCAATTGGCAACTCTGAGTTCCACAGCTTAGGAAAATGCTATTAGCACGTGTAGGTTGAAATAGATGAATAGCAACCCCCCCCCTCCGCCCGCCACACACACACAGAGTACATACTACTTCCTGCAAGCTCGCATTTACTGTCATCTCTCCTATGCTCTGGGTTATTTCAGCCCCATGACTAATGTGGCCACCGTCCCAACTGGCCTGGAACTGAGGACATGGGCGTTGAGTACTAAAATCAGGAAAGTCTCAATCAAGACAAGTAGGTCGCTCTACTGACAACAACTGATGGTATTAATTTAAGGGGAATATAAGTTCAGAGAGGTAAAGACACTTGTTGACATCACACAGCAGGTAAGGAGTGGGGACCCAAGGTTCAGATCCTGTGTACGGGACAGCCAGCCTGCTCTACTCCCTGGAGATGGACTTTGAAAGCCATTTCATTGGCTCACTGTCCCCCTAACACCCTCAAAGTCTCCCCCCAACATATACATCTGCATGGAGAAGGCTGACCTCTTTGCCTTTATGGGGTGAGAGCTATGATCCTCTGCAAAGAGATCATCCTCTCCATAACTGCCTACTCTCCCAGATAACCAGAATGCTCAGGGAGCCCCCCAAACCC
>NW_011889194.1:393073-395784 GCF_000151845.1 Pteropus vampyrus
GCGCATGCGCACTGCGCGCCGAGCCGTCGGGGACCCGCCAACCCGTATCCACAGCTGTATCTGCTTTGCCTCTGAGCGCTCCATCGCCAGTGCCTGGTCTTGCTCTCTCGTGGGCTGCCACAGAAAGCCAGCGCCTTGGGGTCATTCATTCTCAGTTTTCCTTTTGTTTTGCTTAAAATCACAGAGACAGAGACCACTTCTTGGAGGGCCACCGTGGGAACCGGCTCCTCGGACCCCAGGCGCAGCTCAGCTGGCCCCGTTTGCAGCATCCGAGGAGCAGCGATCGCGTTCTCGCGGTGCCTGGACCGCTCGATTTTATCAGGCACCTGCTCTGTGCCGCGGCCCGGGCTTGACTGAACACCAACCCCATCTCTTGTGAACTCCCGTACCAAGCCTGCGAGCAGGTGATGGGGAGTCGGCCGGTGCTGACCCCACTTTACAGAGGAGGGAAGTGAGGCTTCAAAACACTCGTCTACGATCGCAGAGGTCGCTAATGAAACACGGTCACGATGTGGTACCAACAGTTAACATTCAACATTTTCTTAAGCTATCTCTCAAGGTGATGACTGCTACTAGTAGTAGAATTAATGGTGACAATCACCACTGGAGCCAACACGTACTAAGTACCAGGCACCATTCTAAGCCGCTGACATGTATTAACTCACTTAATCCTCACAACCGCTCTATAAGGGAGGGGCTGTTATCAGCCCCCACCTTACAGATGAAGAAACCAGGCTCAGAGAGGTCACGCAGCGTGTCTGAAGTCACACAGCTGCAAAGTGTTGCGGCCAGAACTGGACCAAATCCAGGAGATCTGTCTCCAGACCCCCTCCTCTTGAACAATTTACTCTATAGTTTCTTAAAATACCTGTAAAATGCAACAACGGTTGCCTTTTCAATGAACACATAGGTCTCATTTCAGGGACCGTAAAACATTCCACACAGTCTAAGCCACAGATTGCTGCTCGGCTTTACAAATTATTCAACCTTCCTCATTGTTATAGAGAATGATAAAAATCAAGTATGGTGATATGTTGCAGCATATTAAAATCTGATAAAATATCTTTTTTCTATCTAAAAAAAGACACACAAAAAATTGATCTAGGTTAGACAAATGTCAATTGGCAACTCTGAGTTCTACAGCTTAGGAAAATGCTATTAGCACGTGTAGGTTGAAATAGATGAATAGCAACCCCCCCCCCCCCCGCCCGCCACACACACACAGAGTCAGAGTACATACTACTTTCTGCAAACTCCCATTTACTGTCATCTCTCCTGTGCTCTGGGTTATTTCAGCCCCATGACTAATGTGGCCGCCGTCCCAACTGGCCTGGAACTGAGGACATGGGCGTTGAGTACTAAAATCAGGAAAGTCTCAAATCAAGACAAGTAGGTCGCTCTACTGACAACAACCGATGGTATTAATTTAAGGGGAATATAAGTTCAGAGAGGTAAAGACACTTGTTGTCATCACACAGCAGGTAAGGAGTGGGGACCCAAGGTTCAGATCCTGTGTACGGGACAGCCAGCCTGCTCTACTCCCCGGAGATGGACTTTGAAAGCCATTTCATTGGCTCACTGTCCCCCTAACACCCTCAAAGTCTCCCCCCAACGTATACATCTGCATGGAGAAGGCTGACCTCTTTGCCTTTACGGGGTGAGAGCTATGATCCTCTGCAAAGAGATCATCCTCTCCATAACTGCCTACTCTCCCAGATAACCAGAATGCTCAGGGAGCCCCCCAAACCCAGCCATGACTTATTTTTTATTTCTGGTTTAACCATGTGACGCCTGCAAATTTTGAGCATTGGAGCATTCTGGAACCATCTCACTTGGAAGAGGGAGGCTGAACAAGCAGTTCTGAATCGGCCTGCTGGGGCTCAGGCGGAGGAAAAGAAACTCTTGACCTTGGCTGAGCTCCAGAATCAAAGAGCCGCAGAGAGCCTGGAAACTATTACATCCGGCTGCACTCAATGTACAGACAGGAAAACTGAGGCTTCGAAGAACAAAGAGGACACCCAGGGTATTTCCATGATTCTTTTTCTCCTGTGCTGCTTTCTCCATAGCTGACTTAGAATAGGTCACACATATTCAAATGCTACGGGTTTTCACCCCTCTAGGCACAGCATACAGCCGACACTCAATTCCTGCTCAGCGGATCAATGAAAGTCAGCAAGCAGGTAGTAGGCACACTGTCGGAGGAACAATGTATGAGAGAGAGAGAGAGAGAGAGGGAGAGAGAGAGAGAGAGAGAGAGAGAGAGAGAGAGAGAGAGAGAGAGATTGATTGGGATTCCCACATCGCTTGTTCCAAGATACTTTCTTTCTACCTCCCCAAAATCATTTTAATATAATCACCTCTTAAACAACATACTTTGCTATCTTGATTATGTCAATTAAATTTGCTTGAAGAGGCCAGGCCCTTGCAGGGAAATCTGATTGAAGTTTCCTTCTGCTGTGTCACCAGTAAGTGAGCATTTCCCAAAAGGCGGCCTTTTTAACACACGCTTGCGTAATTTAACCTGAAATCCTAGCTAGTTTCCTAGCAGGATGCCTCCTAATTAAGGTAATTTCTAGGACGATGTGGCTGAAGGCTTCCTTTCTTTCAAAATAAAGCAGTCACGGCTGCTATTTATTAAGCATCTATTAAGTGCCAGGTACTTCCTTAGCCTTAACTTTCTCTAATTCTTATCTTCACTTTCCTAACGACAC
>NW_011889194.1:395834-396179 GCF_000151845.1 Pteropus vampyrus
AGTCACGGCTGCTATTTATTAAGCATCTATTAAGTGCCAGGTACTTCCTTAGCCTTAACTTTCTCTAATTCTTATCTTCACTTTCCTAACGACACCGTAAGGCAGATATCCCTCGTCCACAGCTGGGAAAGCTAAGTCTAACAGCAAAAGAACTGCTTCGGTATCACAGAGCTAGTAAGAGGCTGAGCCGGGATCTGAAGCCCCGTCTTACTCCAAAGTTCCCGGGTCTTTACACGACGTCCCATTGAGCTCAGTGAAAGCCCACCTCCGCCCTCTACTTTCTTGTTGGTATTCTCCCGTGCACTGGACACTCCAAGGAACTTAATTTTTACCACCAGGGATGAG
>NW_011889194.1:397164-397465 GCF_000151845.1 Pteropus vampyrus
CAAGGAACTTAATTTTTACCACCAGGGATGAGAAACAAGGAGTTGAAATACCTCTGTCCTATCTCAGCTGTATCACAAACACTTTTCAACCGTAGGTGCATCGCAGAGCTCCTGAGTCTCAAATGCTTCATCTGTGAAATGGGTAGAACTCTCAACCACCCCTCAGGATTGTGGCCAGCCGCAAAAAACAATGCAGCCGCGTGGGTGTCTTCCTCTCCCAGACGGGTTGGCGGCCAGCAGATCTTCCCACAGGATGTCAGTCTCGGCCATCTTGCAAATAAATGCTCCTCGGGCGAGCAGC
>NW_011889194.1:397515-399215 GCF_000151845.1 Pteropus vampyrus
GTCTTCCTCTCCCAGACGGGTTGGCGGCCAGCAGATCTTCCCACAGGATGTCAGTCTCGGCCATCTTGCAAATAAATGCTCCTCGGGCGAGCAGCCCGACCCACCACGGCCTGCTCCAAGGAGTTACCTCCTAAAATAGACCATACTAACTTCAGTTAGCTCACCATAAACACTATATATAGAAGAAAACACAAGCCTTCCCATTTGGCAGCAGCTTCTCTAAAACACAGCCCAAATGGCTAATTTCTAACACCAGACCGGCAGCTTTAAATCACAGGGGCCGGCTGGGAGATGGGGAGCCCCATGCGTGAGCACAGCCTGTCCGAGCAGCCATGCCCCAGGGCTTCTGAACAAACCATTACCTCAAGAAAATGCTAGCTCATCCCAGGGAGGGTACAGAGAGGAATCAGACAGGGTGTGGTGGGCAGGGCTGGAAGCAGCCACGCCAGGCCTGACGATGGTCCAAGGCAATCCAGGAGTCCCTGCAAGTTCTGGCCCTCAGTGTCTTCTGAAGCCCATGGTGTCCTCGGGGCTGGCTAGAAGCCAAGTGCAGGTTCTCAGTTTCCCCAGCCTCGAAATGAGGGATGTGACTCGGTCACACACGCACACCCACTTACATCCAAAAAGCCACGCGCTCACACGCTCACGCTCAAGACACACTTGAAAATGTTGGTGTATCTCCAGGGAGTGTGTACAAGAAGTAGTGAGCGAAGAGAGACGAGAAGAGGCAGAGAGAGAATTCTACTTCATTTCTATCTTGCTCTCGTGAATGAATTTCCTTGTCACACGCTTGCACTCCTTTTGTTTAAATATAATCCATAAAAAGCAAACGCCACTTAAAAATAGAAGGGTAGCAGAGCGGTCCCTCAAAAAATTAAATATAGAATTACTATGTAACCTAGTAAATCCACTTCTGGGTGTTAGACCCGAAAGAATTAAAAGCAGAGACGTGAACAGGTCACTGTACACCCGTGTTCCTCATGGTATTATTCACAATAGTCCAAAGGTAGAAACAGCCTAAACGTCCACCGATGGACGAAGGAATAAAGAAAATGTGGTCTATACAGAAAACGGACTATTACTCAGCCTGGAAGAACGCTGAGGACGTTCTGCTAAGCGAAATAAGACAGACGCCCAAGATAAATACCGATGAATCCGCTTATATGGGGTTCCCAGAGCTGTCAGATTCACAGCGACAGAAGTAGGTGGCAGTTGCCTGGGGCTGGGGAGAGGGGAGTTGGGGTTCGATGGGGACAGAATTGAAGCTGGGGAAGATGAGGAAGCTCTGGATGGCGGGTGGCGATGGCTGCATGACACTGTAAATGTCCTTAAAGCCACCGAACCGTACACTTAAAAACGGGTAAGACGGCGAATTTGACGTCATGTGCATTATAGCACAATAAAATACGCGAAAAAAGAAACGGTGAGGGAATAAAACAAAAACCAACAAGGATGGGTACTCAGGATTTAAAGAGAGAAAACACTATGGCAACCCAGAAACCAAAATAATTCTCCAAATGCCTCTCGTTTTCGCAGGTTTGACTTGGGGGTTACATGGAGGTTTTATTTAACTATAAAGCTTTTCACCTTAAAAAAAAGAGAAAAAAGCAAGTGCATTAGGGATTGTCGGGGCTGGAGAAATATAACTTTTGCTTTCTGGAACTCTAGAAAATGCGAACTAACCTATCATGACAGAAAGC
>NW_011889194.1:400860-402821 GCF_000151845.1 Pteropus vampyrus
CATTTCTGGCACCACTGGGCACCAAATACAGTGCTCCTGAAAATCTACTGGGTGCGTGACGTCATCAACCGTCTGCTGAGTGCGTGATGTCATCAACCGTCTGCTGGGTGCGTGACATCACCAACCGTCCGCTGGGTACGTGACATCACCAACAGTCCGCTGAGTGCGTGACATCATCAACCGTCTGCTGGGTGCGTGACGTCATCAACCGTCTGCTAGGCACGTGACATCATCAACTGTCTGCCAGGCGCGTGTCGTCATCAGCAGTCTGCCGGGTGCGTGGGCGCGTGTCGTCATCAGCAGTCTGCCGGGTGCGTGACATCACCAACAGTCTACTGGGTGCGTGACGTCATCAGCAGTCTGCTGGGTGTGTGACATCATCAACAGTCTGCTGGGTGCGTGACATCATCAACAGTCTGCTGGGTATGTGACGTCATCAACAGTCTGCTGAGTGTGTGACGTCATCAACAGTTCGGCATTCACACCAAGGTATCATGCCTCCTGCCATATTTCTCCAGCATCCATATCATAACTTTGTATTTTCTTCAACTAACTCTCATGTTTATTGACACAAGCCTATTTAAAAAAAATAAACTTTATGACAGTATATTTAGGCAAGAGACAGGCACCTGTAATCGATGAGCTTGGGAGCTGGCCATTATTTATTAGCTGTGTGACCTCAGAGAAGTGAGTTAATCTCTTCGTGCCTCAGTTTCCCCATCTGTAAAACAGACTAAGGAGCACAACCTCCTTAGGGGTAGATGAACTAAAATATGTAAAGTTAATGCATGGCAAATGCTTAGAATAGTGCCTGCACCATAGTAAGCTCAGTACAAATACTATTCATATTAGTATATTTATAGAAAAAAACCAGTAGCCCTTGCCATATTAAAATAAACACGTGATAATTGAAAGAAACAAACGTCATCGACGTAACAGCTGAAAAATACTTTTGGTGACACGGTGCTATTCAGATGTGTAAAGTCCCCCTCTCCCCAGGCGCCCACGCTCCCATCTTTAAAATGAGGATGTTGGGCCAGACGCTCTTAAAATTCCATCCATCTTCCAGCTGGCTCTCTCTCATTCTCAATCCATAGATGATCTTACCTTAAAAGAAATAAAATTGGAAAACCTGAATCTACACAATGGGAGCAAAAGGGAGGCGAGGGAAAGAAGGTTATTCATATTGCAATAGGATTTGCTCTTACAAAGGGATTAACAGCGAGTTGCTTTAAATAGTGGCTTAAGCCTTGTTTGTGGATTACTACATACTTGATGGAGAGAGAGGTGGAGGGGCCTCCGGAACTTGGAGCGAAAGCAGGAGGAGGCACAAGCAGAAATGAAGCGATGCGCATGTTTTCTTTAAAACGAGAGAAACTACTTCATTTCAAAGGACTCTATTTCCGACCCCGTATTTTGGTTGCATGTCAATCGCATTAAAGCAGATGCACCTGTGTCCATGAGCCAGTGGAGAGCAGTAATCCAGTATACTTATTTTTAAGCCCCTACCATAAGAACACTGATCATTTATTATATGTCATAAGCGCTCGTAATATACCAGGCACTGCTGGGCACGGGACGTGCGTTTCTTCATCTAGTCATTGAAGCGACCCCATGGCGTTACCATCATTTTGTGGGTGAGACTGAGGCTAGGAAAGGGGACATGAGTCACCCCGAGGGGGTAGATGGCAGAGTGAATAGTCAAGCCAAAGTAGGGGGGAATCAGGCACTGAGGTCAGATTATAAAAGGTAGGAGCCTTGTCTCAAGGAGGACATGGAAGATCAGCCAGAGTGGTCAACAGATACGGAAGACACCCATGGGAGAGATTTTTGTGGGAGCAGAGGAAGGGGATACGAAGGGTCCAAGGTGTATCCCCAAATCAGATGTGACCTCGACCGACCCCCAGTTGTTAGCCCATCCTGCAGCACCTCTAAATAGTCGATGCCCAGACTCCTCTGCT
>NW_011889194.1:402871-405020 GCF_000151845.1 Pteropus vampyrus
ACGTAACAGCTGAAAAATACTTTTGGTGACACGGTGCTATTCAGATGTGTAAAGTCCCCCTCTCCCCAGGCGCCCACGCTCCCATCTTTAAAATGAGGATGTTGGGCCAGACGCTCTTAAAATTCCATCCATCTTCCAGCTGGCTCTCTCTCATTCTCAATCCATAGATGATCTTACCTTAAAAGAAATAAAATTGGAAAACCTGAATCTACACAATGGGAGCAAAAGGGAGGCGAGGGAAAGAAGGTTATTCATATTGCAATAGGATTTGCTCTTACAAAGGGATTAACAGCGAGTTGCTTTAAATAGTGGCTTAAGCCTTGTTTGTGGATTACTACATACTTGATGGAGAGAGAGGTGGAGGGGCCTCCGGAACTTGGAGCGAAAGCAGGAGGAGGCACAAGCAGAAATGAAGCGATGCGCATGTTTTCTTTAAAACGAGAGAAACTACTTCATTTCAAAGGACTCTATTTCCGACCCCGTATTTTGGTTGCATGTCAATCGCATTAAAGCAGATGCACCTGTGTCCATGAGCCAGTGGAGAGCAGTAATCCAGTATACTTATTTTTAAGCCCCTACCATAAGAACACTGATCATTTATTATATGTCATAAGCGCTCGTAATATACCAGGCACTGCTGGGCACGGGACGTGCGTTTCTTCATCTAGTCATTGAAGCGACCCCATGGCGTTACCATCATTTTGTGGGTGAGACTGAGGCTAGGAAAGGGGACATGAGTCACCCCGAGGGGGTAGATGGCAGAGTGAATAGTCAAGCCAAAGTAGGGGGGAATCAGTCACTGAGGTCAGATTATAAAAGGTAGGAGCCTTGTCTCAAGGAGGACATGGAAGATCAGCCAGAGTGGTCAACAGATACGGAAGACACCCATGGGAGAGATTTTTGTGGGAGCAGAGGAAGGGGATACGAAGGGTCCAAGGTGTATCCCCAAATCAGATGTGACCTCGACCGACCCCCAGTTGTTAGCCCATCCTGCAGCACCTCTAAATAGTCGATGCCCAGACTCCTCTGCTCCATCCTTAATGCCAGAGATGCTCTCATCAGAAGCTCTCTGAGCACAGACCAGCCTACCCCGCGGGGCTGTGCTCCCCAAAGATGGGCTGTGGGCTTGAGAGGCGAAGGAAGAGGAAGTCTATCACGAAGTCTCTCTGAGTGCTGACACCTCACTAGGCTCCCTGAGAGCTTCTCACTGCCTCATCTCCTCCCTTGAAAACTGGGGATATTAGCTCCCGGCCACCACCCTCAGCAGGGGAAGCGCTGGCGATTAATTAGCTAACATCCGTGAAGCATTGCCAGTTCTCTGGAGAAGGGCACCTTGGGAGAGGAGCTATAAAAACCCGGAGGAGTTGATTATCATTTTCGTTTTCATCATGACATTCTTCTGCTAAAGACCTGCTGTGGCTCCCCACTGCCTTGAGAAGAAGTGACTCTGCTGCTCTGTCCCTCATCTGGCACGTTTATCCCTGATAATCCCCCATGGGAGAGCCCTGCCCCCTCTACACTGTCACACCGTGCCCATTCTCCAGGGCCAGGGACCTTCCCCGACCTCCAAGCTGGGAGCTCAACGTCCAGCGTGCCCGTTTCGGTCGCTGACTCCATTATTTTTCTTCTCCTTTTGGTCCTGTTAGTACAGGTACACGGGCGCACAGACAACAGGGGTCTTGCAGGGGCGTCTCTCTTCCCAGAGCTATAAAACGAAGGTGCCGCACAAACCATGCCTCGATGCGTTATGTCTCCAACTGGATGATAAGCACGTTGAGGCCCAGGCGGAGTTCAGACAACGGCCAAATTTCATAAACAGAGCCTCGGGAAGGAAGCAACAGCCCAGGCCAAGAATCTGGGCTCAGAGAGAGCAGTCTCCCTATCCTGCCCCTTACCCCCTCCCCGGGCCCCAGCTTCCTCTCTGCAGAATGGAGACCGCCTAGTAGGTGTTGTCAGACAAAACAAATGTGACCTGCACTTAGTAAGGAGAGACTTGATGTGAAAAGGTTATTTCAAGGGAGTGAGAGCAGCTATTGTGAAAAGGGGACAAGCAGATGGGGACTCTTACAGTGGGGAGAATGTTCTGACCACAGGATCTACAAAAGCCTCTCAGAAGTTAGGGGTTTTCTTTTGTAGAGGGGAGTAAAGG
>NW_011889194.1:405795-409937 GCF_000151845.1 Pteropus vampyrus
GAGTTAAAATGTGTGGCGGAAAATTCTCTACTAACTTTTGATCCTCTGCTATACTCAGCGGCACGCAAACCTGTTTTAAATTTACTGACAGCTTTATAAGCTGCCACCTAGCTCTTGAGGTATTTTTAGTCAAGTAGAAATTCATTGAGACCCTAAAGTCAGGGCGGAGAAGGAGAATCGTGTCAGGAGCTGTTTTTACAGAATTGCGGTGCTGCCCTTTGTCTGCCGAATTCACCACTTCTCATTTGCGCACAATTAAATAATCGCTTCACCTCCTACCTCCACGGCATCTTAGCATCTCCCTACAAGACGGAAAAAATAAAAAATAAAAACAAAAACAAAAACAAAACTGCCAGGAAGCCAATGCTAGGTTTAAGGGATCCATTCTGAATCCCAAAGTCATTTCCATCAGCAGGAACAGACTTTTGCGGCGAGGGGGTGACCAGGAAAATAGGGCTTGAACCCAAATGAAATGGGATAAAGTTCCGCTCCCCGCACTCCAAACAGACGCATCGATAAGGCTGCGGTGATATGTGCATTTACCAGCTGCCAGACAGAGCGCGAGGCAGACGGAGGAAGGGAACCAATCACGAGACCTTCTAGAAGAAACGAGAAGGCACCTCGGTCAATGGGAGAAACTTAGCCTTCAAGTCCAACCGTCAGGGGTCACCCTCGACTCTGCCCGGGATGCTTTTTCTCCAGATTTTTACGTGGCTTCTCTGGTCACTCAAGTGGCTTCTCTGGTCACTCAGGTGTCGGGTGAAATGCCACCTCCCCGGAGGGCCCTCTGGCGACTGCCCACTTTAGTTCTACGTATGACGCTTATTTTAATTTTTCTTCCTCCTTTTTGATCTCTGTGTCTTGTCCACCGCCGCACAGTCAGCACGCATCACAGTCTCTGGCCCTGGCTGGTGCTCAAGAAATATCTGTTGAATGACGAAATGACCGACGGAACAGAGCGTGGTTGCGGCCCATTGGGGAACAGGTGAATCCCAAGGGGAGGAGTGCATTACACGGTACAGCGTGCATCTCGCTTTAGATGCTACGTGTTCATGAGAAGTATGTGGCTCCGCGTTGACAGCCCATAAAGATGTCAAGGGAGAAATTAAATTCTCAGGCCCCAGATGTTCCAAACATAGTTCAAAGCTTACCAGGAACCATGTCGGCTTTTGCACTAAAATACAGAAAATTAAAAATTCAATGTCTCATTGCACTAGCCAGATTTCCGGCGCTCAAAAGTCACACGGGGCTGGCGGCCACAATGCCGAATAGCTCGGGGGTGGCCCAAAGCAGTGTAATAACCATCCTACGTGTTCGAGAGGACATGACCTCGGCCAGCGTGTGCGATGCCCCAGAGCCTCTATGTCTGACCACAGAAGGGGACATTTCTAGAAGTTAACAAGGCCACACGCGGAGGGAGCAGCTCGTGAAGGGCCTGGCTTTGGAGGCGGCCTGTCTGGGTTCTCCTCCTAGGAGTGCCATTCACTGGCCGTGCGACCTAGGGCACGTTACGTAACCGCCCCGTGCCTCAGTTTACCCACAGGTGAAAGGTCGGCACCTCCCCCGCAGACAAGGAGACAGGGAGCCCAACGAGACAGTGTGTAGAAAGCATCCGGCACAGTGCCTGGCACATAGCAACGTCCCCGTGTGACCCATCACGATAACGATTATCATGCATTCTGACACGGTGAGCTCTGCTGACTGCGCTCCGGCGGAACCGAAGCCGAAGTCCCGAAGCGGAGGAATCACCGGGAGGGCCTTCGCCGTGCCGAGGACTGCCACCGGAGACGCCTTCGCGCACACCGAGACGCCTGACGGGCTTTTCGAACAGGAAGCCGTGGTGGCCTTCTTCAGGGACCCAGACGGTGTGGGTCCTCTTTGTCACTCTCATCTGTTCATCGGTTAGTGGACAGGCCCGCTCACGGGCCCCTCTAATCAGCAATGGTGGCTGCGATGGGTCACATGACACCGGTGCAGAGAGACCAGCATTGTCATGAGTCGGTGTGATTTCAGGGCCGCTCGGGGGACCAGGTGTTCAGAGAGGTCCCGTGCAAGCCCACACTGGGCTTCCTCCCCAGCCGCTGCCAGATTCTTGATGCATGGGAAACAAGGGGCCTGCCTGGGAGAGACTGGTGGCACACGCCCGCAGCCGGGGAGCTGTCACGGTCTATTTGGAAACGGTTGCAAAGCAGCTTTTTTTATCGCCCTCCTGGACGGGTTTGCAAAACCTAAAAACAATGCCTGTCACCCGCTCCGTGATTCCTGAGCACGTCCCCCAAGCTGTCCCTGTGCTGGGCACCAAGGAGACACAGAGATGAAGAGAAAGGGGCCAGAGAAGCGGTTTCCTTTAATATACTGTGAAAAGCTCAGCTCTGTCTTAATTAGCTGGGTGACTTGGGACAAGTGACTCAACCTCTCAGAGACTCAGTCTCCTTACTCATAACATGGGGACAGCAGCAGGGCCTTCCACATAAACTTGTTAGCACTAAGTACATACAACTCAACAGCTTAGAACCCTTCCTGGTATACAGTGAGAGCTCGATTAATGTTTTGATTATGAGTTGTAGTAATAAACTGCTTGTAAGGGGCTTAGCTTCAAGTGTTAGGATAGCAAATAAGAGGCAACTAACTTGTGGGCCAGCAAAACTACTAGACCAGGGGCCAACTCCGGCTGGTAGCCTGTTTTTATAAATAAAGTTTTATTGAAACACAGCCATGCTCATTCATCTACATAATACCTGTGGCTGCTTTCACATGGCAGAGACGAAGTTGAGTTGTCGCCAAGAAGAATGAATGAATGGTCCTCAATGTCTAAAACATTTACTATCTGTTTTTCTTTTTTTTTTTTTTAAGGAAAGGTCTATCAACTCCTGATCCAATTCAAATCGATGGGCATGAGATCAAGGAAGGCTTCCTGGAGGAAGTGACAGCCTAGCATTCCCTTGGTCATATTCATTTTTGCTTTTCACGGAATTCTCAAAGAGGATGCTTAGACGGGTGGGTCTGGGTGAAAGAGGAAACTGTCACCAACCCCTACCGATATCAGATTCTACAGCAGGGGCCACCAAGTGGTGGCTCACGGGGCCAGAAGTTGTCACGAACCTATTTTATAGGACTTTAAAAACATTCACAACACTAGGAGACTAAGAGAGGCTAAGTGCCTGCCTTAATACCCAGCTGGGAAACGATAAAGGGGCCTCAGGTTCACTGCCCCTCTTCAGACATCCACACAAAAGAATCAGTCATCGCTACGATTTTTCTAGGGCACTTTACAGTTTGCAGAGCTCCTGCACGTACGTGAGGCCTCATTACCGAATGTTGCCCATCTCAGATCCACATAGGCCACGTAATGACCAAGGGAGCATATGCTCACCAACGGGTTCACGGGGCAAGAGGTTAAAACTCCAGAAAAACCAGGACGAGAAGTAGACAGGTCTCAGAGGTCAGAATCGACAAATCTGGTGACTCCAATAAGCGCCGACTAAGCACCTGTTGGAAGCAGGTCACAGAGAGGGTCGTGAGGAAGAATCTATCCCATGCCTCCCTCTTAGCTTCTGGTGGTTTGCCGGCAATCTTCGGTGTTCCTCGACTTATGGAAGTGGCACCCCGATCTCTGCCTTCGTGTTCATGGGGCGTTCGCCCTGTGTGCGTGTCTGTGTCTCAACTTCCCCTCTTTCGCAAGGGCACCAGTCATACTGGGCGAGGGGCCCACCCTACTCCAGCATGACCTCGTTTTTTCTAATTCCGTCTACAAAGACCCTCTTCCCAAATCAGGCCACGTTCTAAGGTACCAAGACTGAGAACTTCAAAATAAGCGTTTTGGAGGACACAATTCAGCCCCTACTGGATGGTTTCCTCGAGGTGGCAGGAAAGCGTGGGAAGAGATTCTCAAAACCCTTTTGGAGCCTCCTCTCTGTGAAGAAGGAAGACCAGGGCTCCCCTAGGTCTTTCGAAGCAGGTGACAGTCCTCTGAGGTCCTGATGGACCTGAGAACTGAGGGAAGGGCCAGGCACCCTACACCAAAAACAGGAGGGTGAACCCCTTCTTTTTCACCGTGGAAAACAGAAAACTCAATTTATTTAAGAACGAACAGGCTTTCACTAGAGGTTCACTCCCCCACCCGGTGACTTCTCGGTGTCTAC
>NW_011889194.1:413978-415181 GCF_000151845.1 Pteropus vampyrus
TAACAACAAAACCACCTAAATATCCAAAGATGGGAGAGCAGAAGCATCGACTGAGGTACGTCAACTCAACAGAAAACGACGCGCTCGTTAGAATGATTAACAGAGAGACTACGGGATGTTTCAAAGATGTGTACAGGTGACATTAAGTGGACATAAAAAAGACAAAGTGTACGCTGTTTAAAAACGAGTGTGGGTGGAGAGGGAAGAGACAAGGGAAGTGTGGAAACAGCTGTTGGGCTGGAGAGGGGGTCATGGGCGAAGTTTTTAAAGACAAAATAAACTGCTCGCCGAGGGGATGCGATTCTAGCTCGGGAGGGCTATGTTTCGGGGGTGGGGAATGTCGGATCCCGCCATTTCTCTGTAATGGATCGTCTCTTCCATGACTCATCGTTGAGTTCTCCCAACAGTGTGCTCGGGCATCTTTTTCACTATAGTTTACGTTTTAAGGAATGAGTAACTGCACAGGTCACAAACGACTTACTGAGCAGCTACCACGTGAAAGGTTGGAGCAGGACAGCCATCGCCAAGGCTCCGAGGGTGAGGGCCTCGGTTATGAAGGCAAAGATGGGCCAGTGCCTGCTGATAAGCCAACAAGAGCCAACACGCGAACGCTCCCCACGTGCCAGGCATTGGTCCAAGGGTCGTATGGGAAGAAGCCCCTTTAATCCTCACATCCAACCTCGAATGCAGTGACAGCCATGTGACAGATGAGGAACTGGATGCTCAGAAGGCGCGAGTGACCTGCCCGAGGTCACAGAACCCGTCCGGGGCAGAGCCAGGATTTGAACCTAAGACTCCTTCTGGGGCCCTTCTCCTCAATGGAAAGCTGCTCAGAGCAGGAGCGGGGAGGCCCCTTTCCTGGAGGCCAGGCTGGGAATAGCTCTCCCTCGTCTCTATTCAGACAGCCAGGCTCTACTGAGACCTGGCCTCTGACCTCAGGCCTGAGGGGCCAGACAGGCGGCCTTTATAATAGAGCCAGAGTCTGGGGAAGAAGTGTCTGGTAGGAGGATTAGGGACAAAGAGATTCTCCCCGCAGGTCTGGCCACAGCCATGGAGAAGTATTTGAGGCCCTCGTGGGAAATCTCGGTGACGTCACAAAGATCCTGTGTACATATTGTGTGCGTGTGCGTGTGTGTGTGTGTAGGGGGGCTCAAGGGGAGGGTGACAAGCATGTGAGCTGAGGGAGACCCAGGGCACCCGGAC
>NW_011889194.1:415231-416515 GCF_000151845.1 Pteropus vampyrus
CTCACAGCTGAAGTAATAACTTGTTTACGGATATGCCAATTCAGATTTTCAATCCCTTAACCTACCTCTGAAAGAAAAGAGCGTCGCCCCCACAGCCAAATGGCAGCAGTTTAATCACCGTGTCCCCGCGTCCCCCACTTCCCTCCCCGCCACCCACTGCTGGGGCTTTATTAATTTTAAGCCATTGACAGAGTGTCTTCGCAAAATGTGTTTTCACATCTCAGGTTAACATCCTCCTGCTCTGTTCCAATAAAATACACACCGTCAGAGATAAAGCAAATATTTCTCTCGGAAGCAAAAAAACAGAGCCGCTGCTTTAAATATAAGCGCCAAAGACCCAGCGGACGAATTTCCCCAACAGCTGCCATCGAGTTAACCGGTCCTCGCCGGGGTTCACATTCATTACGCAACAAGGAAAACACAGCCTCAGACTCCCTCCCGCCACTCACAGCCTTGTCAGTCTATGGCCACGTGGGTGGGATGAACAGGTGCCAAGGAGATACATCGAGCATTCAATCAACAAACGGTGAGTGCGGCTTACCGCGGACTGGCACCGCGCCAGGTACTAGGTACGTCGGTGAATAACACAGATCCAGTGCCTACTGCCTTCCTCGAGTTAAAGTCTAAAGTCGAACAGAGGAGACACGCAACCAATCGATCAACCAACCAACCGGTCAGTCATAAAGCCGGCTTCTGAGAAAAGCTACACGTGAAAGAAACAAGGTGTGTAGTTAGAGTGGGGGCGGCCGGTGGAACTTGATCTTGGATTTGAAGGATGAGGGGGAACCGATCCTGGAAGAGGGATGAGGTGGTGACTATGCAGAGGGAACAGCCATCTTGCTCCGAGAGGGATAGAACAGAAAGCGAGCCAGTTGGGCTTGACTGAAGAGATGGAGCCGGAAGGTGAGAAGAATCAAAAGTGTATGGTCAGGAGCTGGGGTTTTATTGGGAACGCAGCAAGGAGCCAGCGCGAGGCTTCAGACAGCAGTGACATAACCCAGTCTCCTCTTTCAATCTCAATATCTCTGCCTTCTCCCTTGCAAAGACACACGCACGCACACACACGCACACACACGCACACACTTCTCTTCTACAGTATATTCTTCCGAGTCGACTCTTTCAAAGGAGTCCTTGACTAAAACCCACTCTGTCCGAAATGGATTCCATATTCATCTCCGCCTCTGCGTGCAGGCGTTCTTTCACAGACACTGGACGGCTGGAAGGGAAGCAGCGTGTTAGGACACGGGGCCCTTGGGCGTGGAGGAATGTTGCAGAGGATAAGAC
>NW_011889194.1:419025-426493 GCF_000151845.1 Pteropus vampyrus
GTGGCCTCCTTTACCCTTCAGAAGTGCCCTGTGAGGCGAAAACGATGATCGGCCCCCATTATACAGGTGACAAAGCCGAGGCTGACTGGGGTTCAGCGGCTCCCAAGGCCACATGGCCGTGATTTCAATCCGGGCAGCCCGTCTCTCTCAGGAACACAGCCCTGAACAGCAAAGCAGTACTCAGAGCTGCCGCCACATGCAGACAGGCGCCTGACGACCGACAGACAAACGCAGCCTGGCGTCATGAAGATGGTCGTAAATGTGTCTGCGGGGGGCTGCACAGTGCCCACGGGCACCCCATCCTCCTCTGCACACCTCTGGGGGGCGCCATTCACACGAGGTACTGTAGAACGCCAGCGTAGAGCTTTCTAGAGGGACACGTCGGGTTAGAAAAACATTATTTAGAGTTCCCCCGGCTGACCAAATGGCCTCACTCCCCCGAGCCACCTCTACACAGCTGACACCCCCGATCAATGTCACGGCTGTGGGACGGGGGGATCTGATGCCACGGGGGTGCGGGGGGAGGCAGCTCTGGTGAGGGATGAATGTGCTCCTTGTCAGCCCTGCCCCGGGGAGCGGCACCACACGACGCCCAGCTTCTCCTGGAATCGGGGCCCCGCGTCCGCTCCAGCCCTCGATTTCACGTCTTCCTTCACAATGGACACAAGGCCCACTCAGTTCTGGAGAGCTGGCATGGCTGCCAAGGCCGCTGGAGGGAGAAGGCCTTGAAAAGTCACTTTATGAAACGTCCCTGTTCGCGGGGGCCAAGCCACGAGGCCCGAGCGGCTGACTTTCCGTTCGCCGCACACCCCACCCAAAGACGGGGGGCTCGGGCACAGCCAGGCCTTGTTCTCACCCACTGGGAGCCCCGGGGAGGCGGAATTCACGGAGATGGCATTGCAGAGACCTTGGCAGCAAAGCCTGCTTCTGGCATCTTCCTCGGGGGGCCCCCCGCTTGCTGCGGTCAGCCGAGCCAGCCTAATGCAAGACATGAAAGACGTCCATTCACTGCGGGGCCTCTGTGAGCCCGGAGGTACCGGGGCCGAGAGGGAGGCTGGCAGGCGCTCGTCACCTGCGGCGGCGGAGACAGACTCGAGGCGGGCGGAGAACCTGGGGCCTGAGGCCAGCAGAAGCCAGGTCGTGGGGACCCCGATGCAGGATGAGAGTGACAAGCAGGCAGAGAGGAGGTGGAAACTGCTCTTCCCATGTATCTTCCTCCCTCAGTTAGCTCCCAAGCGTGGGGAGGGGCGATGAAGTCTAAGACTTCGCCTATTCAATTCAGTTCGTTCACTCATTCGACACATACTTATCGATCGAGCAGCTTCTGTGAACGGGTGTGATTGCTTTAGGCACATCCAGTGGTGAATGAGACAGTCTACACCCTCACGCAGCTGAGTCTCAAAACTCTGAAGCGCTCCCCGGCCCTCCCGACAATTAGTAGCTGTGTGACCTGGAACACGCCCCGTCCGCTCTCTGAGCTGCCACGAGGACTATCCCGGGCTCCCGTGAACCGCCATCTGGGACCCACCAAATTTCTCCCTGGGGCCTGGACTAGACTGAGTTGGTTTCCATCACTTGCAGCCGGAAGAGCTCTGTTGAGGGGATTAGGAAACAGAGCAGAGACCACAAGGCACGGGTCTGAGAAGGCCGCGGGGAGCGGGGGGGCCATCTGCTCATCTGGACAGCAGATGGGGAGGCACGTGGAGCAGAGCCGACCCTGGGGACAAGGATCGGCATGCACTCCCAACCTTCTCCAACAGCCGTGAGAAGCTGGGGGTCGAGAGGGGCCACCGTGCCCCGTAGGACAAGGGGGAAGATGCTCAACGACGGTCAGACAGTTAATTCGAAAGAAAAAGAAGTGGCATTTTAGTTTGCGTCTTTAGAATACGTACACGGCCCCTATATGCAAGGTTCGTACACTCTTTCGAAAGCCATTCTTTTTTGTTTAGAGTCCTTTGTTTCCCTCGTTCGTTGATCCGTTTTCTTTGCCTGCTCACCACCCACCTGTGGGACTCCAGCCGAAACAAGCGCTGGACCAAGTTCAGTGCTGAGTCCGGCACGGAGTGTCGGGCAGGTCTGGATTCTAAGCCAGGCTCCGCTACTTCCAGGCCGTGTGACCCTGGGCGAGTGACTCGGCGTCTCAGAGCCTCGGTTACCTGCCCCGTGAAATGGCAGTAACACAGATTCTTTTCAAGGAGTAACCGAGATCTTGCTTTTCGAAGTGCCCGCTGGGCCCAGAGACGTGCCGGGCGAGCACTCGCTCCATGGTGCCAGCGAATATATTACAGATGCTCGTGGCATCCGCAGAGCCACAGCCTTGGTCACGGCGCGCCTCGGTCACGGCGTGGCTCGGCCCTGCTGACGCCCGTGCCAGCTGCCTCCCGGGCCGCGTTCATTTCTGAGTTTTGCACCTTGATGTGCGTAGCAGTTCACTCAAAAGCTTCCTAAACAGGGACCTATTTCTGGCCTCGGACTGGAAATATTTCTCCGGGTCACTCAAGATCCACTGGCTGGGACCACGATACGCCGGTTGAGAACGCGTCTCACCGTTAGAAGGACAGGAAGTGTTGGACATTTGGCAAGGAGCGACTTCAGCAGGCTCTCGTGCGACATGTCCGGGCCCGTTCCGAGGTCAGACGCCAGATTTAGACAGTGCTGAGGACCCAAATTGGGCTCTAGAAACTGGGCCAAGGAATCTGCCCATAATGACAGACATCAAAACCGGAGAAAGCCTCGGTCGAAGGCGAAAAAAAAAAAAAGAGGCAAATTACAAAGACCTTCTTCCGAATCATCTTCTAAAAGTGAACAGTGAGCGCGGGCAGCTGCCCAAGCGTGCCCAGACCTCCTTTTTCGGAGCTAGAAAGAGTAACGGGTCAAATTCCAACTTGCAATTTAATTCTATTTTGAAGTTTACTGGAAAGCAGAAAATAAGACGAGGATCTGAGGGAGGCCAGCGGTTTGGAGCCGCGGAGGAAGCGAAAGGCACACATTAGGCCAAAGCAATCAAAAGCCCTCACAGCCGGGGTCTCCCGGGTCTTGACAGCCCCTCAAGCCCGCCTCGCGCACAACGTGCGTGACCTTGACTTTGAACCCGTTATCTTCCTAGCTCCTTTTGTAAGGGGACGAGACGGGAGGGTGCTTATGAGAAAGAATGGGCCCGGAAATGACTCGATTGTTTTTGAAGTACTGATGTTTGGAGGGTAGAAGGTGGGGTTTTAGTGGCGAACGAGACTCGAGAGAAATGCACAGGGTGATCCCAGGTGACCGGCAGGGTCTTCGGGACATCGAGAATCAAGCGTGGAGGCTCCGCTGCAGAAGAGGACCACCCAGTCACACCGGGAGTTTACACTGCCTGCCCCAGCACTGAATCGAAACCTTGACCTCTGCTGGCTGCCCCAAAGCCAGCATCACGACCGCTGCCCCTCTCGCCAGAGTGCAGGGCCGGATCGGCTGCATCACGCGCTTCCTCGTGAGATCCTGAAAGGCGGATGCAAGCTCTAGGGGGCCTAGGGGGCACACCTGAACATCCCTGGACCACCAGGCACACGACACCTTAGTCCTCCCTGCACATCCCATAGCCCTCTGGAATTGTTCTGATCACGAGATCAGGTTGCTCATTCAGCAGTGAAGGACCTGGACCCTGGACCGCTCCCTGCCTGGGTCTGAACGCTGTGGTCCAGCCATTGCAATTCACTCGACGCCCACTGAGGCATGTTGTGAGGCTTATTCCTAGCTGATTGGAGCCGAGCGCTCAACACAGTGCCTGTGACACAAAATTATGCAAAAATATGAGTCGCAGTTGCTATCGTTGATGCCGATAACAAAAATTAAATTATCATATTTGTGCCGCTCGTTTCTTGGTAGAGTGCCGTTAAAGCCAAGAGCTCTCTATATTTAATGCAATTTGCTCCCCAATTAATTAATTATGTTATACCCAAACTGAATTATAATGTCTCGCTCTCTGAAGAATGCTGACGGTTTCACCTTGGCCTGCCAAAAATGCCCTGCCACCAAAAAATTGCTTATAAGGCACCCCTGTCATTTCACTCGATGACAGCAAAGTATATTATTTTTTGAAGAAGTCTTTTGGCCATGAGGCCTCGTGACACTGAATTGAGGAAAATCACTTCTGAACAGCAGATCAAAACACTCCTTGGCTGACTCTGGGCTTGGGGGGGGGGCGGGTGACTGCTTGAGAGGGTGCCTTTCCCAGGACCCCTGATCTCTAGAGCTCTGGGTCTAAGAGTATAACTCTGGCAGATGCCGCTCCAACTTCGTCCTGTGAGGACACGCAAAGCCCATCTGGCTGTCAAGCACAGTCAGGCGCTCCAGACACCGTCCAGAAAGGAACACCCCAGGGCCTGAGGCCTCTCGCTGATGAGCAAGAGGCCGGCCTGGCCTGTGATGGACGCAGTTAATCCCGCTGTTAAATCACTAAATCCACTATTGACACACAGGTGACAAGGAGGCCTAAGGGGAAAAGGATGTTTTCACTCTGCTGGCACATTCATTTTAGAAAGCCCATTCAAACTTCTTGGGGGGCGGGGAGGGGACACGGCAGGGGGACAGTTCTCCCCACACTGCCACAAAGCACATGTTTAATAGGCAGGTGTCCAGGGTCTCTTATCTCTCACCAACTTGACTGGACGGGCATGTGTGGGAAGTATATGCAAGGCTGCTTCGGGGTCCCAAAATGCCCCCCACAGATGCTCAAGCAGATCCTGGAGTTGAGGGTCAATGAGATGACGAGGGGCTGTTTCATTCTCGGGGCCGCAGTTCAGCCCAAGTCTAAGGGAATCGTTTGCGAGATGCCTGGAGTGTGGAGGTGTGGGGGGCACATGCTCGCCCACGGGAGGCGGCCCTCACACACACACTCACACTCACACACACAACACACGCACAACACACACGACACACCACACACACAACATACACACCATACACACACACCACACACCACACACACACTCATACACACACACACAACATACACACCCCATACTCATACACACACACACACACTCATACACACACCACACACACAACACACACACTATACACCACAACATACACACTACACACACACACACACCACACACACACCACACACTCATACACACACACACACACACACTCATACACACACAACACACACAATATACACAACATACACACTACACACACACACACACATACCACACACACACACTCATACACACCACACACACACAACACACCACACACACACTCATACACACACACCACACACACACACACACAGAGGATCCAGAGCACCAGGCTTAACCCTGCCTAGACCTGACCACTTTGTCCAAAATAGGGGCCAAAATAAAACCCGTGTAAACAGATTAAACACCATGGCAACCAAATTCCAACCTTGCAAATACCAAGGACTGGTGGGGGGTGGGGTAAAAAGACTGGCTTGAGATTATCCTTTCTGGGGGATTAGGGAAGGGGGAGGCAGAGAGGCTCTGAGGATCTAAGGGACTGGAGCTGTGTCTGGTCCTGACGTGGGCTGGGGTGCTCTCACAAGTGGGTTCTCCCAGTGGCCACCATCCGCCACCTTGGAAGGGGGCCCAACTGATGGCGCTCCGAGGGGATCTGGGCGCTCGCTTTTCCAGACAAGAAACACCTCGGCAGGGGGCGTCACAGCTGCACTGCTGTGCTCCGGCTGGTCCCACCTTTGGGGAGAAGCAGGGAGGGACATACAACCCGTCAAACTCTACACCTGATTTTCAACCAAGCTGATGGTCACTATATTTGCATCTGTTCAGTCACTTATGCCAGTGACTAATAACGGGCTGGGTGTGGCTGCAGGGACACTAAATATAGTAACACCCCCTCCCTTTTGGAGCTCATTATTGCTCATGAATAGATACCCGATGAGGCAAACTACATCCCACAGTGCAATCCAGCCTTACAAGAGGCCCGATTTGAACCCCCAAAGGAGGGCCTGGTCCTGGTTCTTAGCACAGAGATGGTCACAGGTCCATCAACCCTGGAGAAGTGCATTCTGTGGTCGCTAAATGCTGTTTTTCCTCCTTCCAGTTCACACCAAAAGTTCGCACGAAACCAGGCCAAGCTCAACTACATCGCTTCCTCCAAGCAGACCTCCAGGATCCTCCAGATGGTCCGGGCCACCTGTTGCATACTTTCGCTAGTCCCAGTCTTCCCCACGGGGCTGCAAGCTCCAAGAAGTCAAGGAATGCGTCTAACTGCTCACCATGACAGCCCCAGTGCCTAGCCTGGAGCCTGACCCACAGGAGGCACTCAGTGCATCTAGCCCACAGACAGGCATGGCAACGAGTGGCCTGTCTGTGCCCCTGGGGCCGGACACGCTGCTCAGAAGAAAGGACCCTGGCTGGTTCCACACCCGCCTGGGGCTCCCCAAGCCGTCATGCCCAGTGTCCATGCACCAGTGAGGACGGGGGCTGTTCTGCGTTTTCTTAAGAGTCTGACTTCGTCTAGTTGGCCTCCGTACATCACAGGGCTGGGTTTATTAACTGTTTTCTGCATCCTCCATGCTCTGGCATTTGGGGCCTTAGAGATCTGGGGACAGAGTGTCCCTCCCCGGGCCGGTCAGTGCTTTGAGACAGCCGAGGGTCACCGGGGAGCAGTCTACACCAATTCCCAGTCTATACCCCCAACTGCCATCTTCTCTAACTCGTACACAAGCCAGCACTTCCCCTGCCCTACGTCACTCCAGGGCCACATACCAGGGCCCCCCCCCCCATAGCCCAGAGCACCCCGGAATTATTCAAACTAGTTAGTCTTTAACTGTCCCTTCTGTGGGCCGCGGCTTATGCGGGGGAACCCCCGATAGCCGGCCCCCTCCTGTCTTCCACTTTCTGACCCAAATTGTTTTCCTCCTGCAGCCCAGTGTGAAGAGCCATGTCCCTCGTTTCCAGGGCAACCGTGAGAAACACAACACTTTTCTTTCGGTGGCCCGGGGCTCTCCTTGTCACTCTTTAACCTTGATAAATTAAGGCCGGGCACGGAATGGGGGCAGCCGCGGGGGTGGGGCGCCTTCCTCGCGCCCCTCCCCCCCCAACTCCATTTGACGAGTCATCTCGTCCTCACTGCAACCACAGGAAGTCTCCATACGACGAGAAATGAGCGAGAGAGAGAAAAAACACTTCTGCAAAGTGAAGTAAAAAACAGATCACTGGACGGGGAGCTCAGTGTCTTCGTTAAGACTCTGCGGCCGGAACACCTGGGCTTGTTTGGATGTCGCCTCGGTCACCCGCTTCCCGGGGGCCCCCACTCAGCTGTACCCACTGAACCGTGGTCTCTCACCTGCAGAATGGGACCGGCGACCACGGAGGATTAAAGCACGTTCGTACGGGAACGTGCTCGGGGGCCGGTGCCGGCCCCACACAGGAAGCCAACCGGGGAGCCGCGATAATCACCCCCATTACACAGACGAGAGAAACCGAGGCTCAGTGAGCTC
>NW_011889194.1:426543-437736 GCF_000151845.1 Pteropus vampyrus
TGAGAATGGCCCTGGAGGAGCTGCAGCCCCTGCTGGTGTGTCAACAGCTCCTCCAGGGTCCTCGAATGCTAGAGTTTAGGGTCTGAGTTCTGTAGGACAGGGGGACAGAGTCTCAGAGTCTCGGCTGCTGCATCCACCAGCACGGGCCCCGCACGCACGCTTCTGCATGGCCATCGGACACCTTAAAAGAGGCGGAGAGAGTGGAGACGTGTCAACTACAGGTGGTGAGGTGGGAATTGGGGGAAAAGCCACGCAAATCGGCACTGACGGTAAGAAAAGAAATTTCTTACCTTGGTGCAGTGACCACCTGTGCTACTGAGGTGGTGGCTGGTGTCGCATTGAAAATCAAAGAATGACCAGGCAATGATTTCAGGTCATTTGGACCCTTCACAAGCCCTGGGATCGCACTCAACAGCTTAGATGAGACTTCACAGATAGCTTGCAACTCTGTAGGCGTGAGTTATAGGCTCGGTCTTGACCCCAGAGAATGCAGGTAAGTGAGATGGGGACAGCCAAGAGGGGCCAGGTGACATGCTTCTTTCATTTGCTACTAGCCATGTCCAAGAGGAAATGTGCAAGGCTTTCCTGGCTTGGTCTTAATTTATCCTCACAAGAGCCTCATGTGGTAATTATGATTCTATTTTATAAGTGAGGAATAGATAAGAAATTTCGCCTTGGTGCAGTGACCACCTGTGCTTCAGTTTGGAGAGATTAGGAATGTGACCTCCATCATCCAGCTAGCAAGCCTGAACTGCCACCGCGACCCCCTCACCCTCAGCTCTAGCTACGCTGGTCTCCTTGCAGACCTGCCTCAGGACATTTGCACAGGTGGCTTCCTGTGCCTGGATTACTCTGTCCCCCCTTCTTCACCCGCTTAACTCCTCCCAACCTTCACGCCTCGACTGACTCATTGCCAAGAAGCCTTCTCTGGCCTTTCGCCAGACCAAACCACCCTATTAAAATTCTCCTATTATCAGGGCTTCCTTTTCCACCTCAGGACTTGTTAAAGCAGCGGTTTAAGAAAAGAGTGACTGTTGGCTGGCTCCCCCGCTCTATGTGTATGTGTCAGATCCAAGATGGCTGCAAATTCTTTGACGTTCTGCTCTTGGCGAGGTGGAGTCTTATCCCCCTTGAAACTAGGCTGGTCTTAGGCACTCGTGTGACCAACAGGATGTGGCGGGAGCGAGTTTCCGGAAGCTCTGTAGGAAGCTGCTGCTGGGACACGTGGAACATTCATTCTTGGGAAGCGCCCTCTGGGAACCCAGCCATCACGCTGCGAGAAGCCCAAGGCACATGTGACAGCTCCGGCTGAGCTCCCAGCCAACGGCCAGCACCGACCGCCAGCCCTGGGAGTGAGCCATGCTAGTCATCCACCCCAGGACACCTTCAGGTGACTGCAGCCCCAGCCCACACCTGACTGTGACACGTGTGAAAACTCAAGAGAGAACCGTCCAGCTAAGCCCAGTCAACATATAAAACTAAGAGATGATAACGAATAAGCCACTAAGTTTGGGAGCAATTAATTTGTCACGAGCAATAGATAAGGAGGACCCCGTAGAATCCGACGTGCTGAGCAGCTGTCCGCGCCTCAGGTGTGCATACCTGAGGCAGCCGCTATGACTAGGTGCTTAATAAATCTACTATCTGTTGATTCGATGAAGAATTGAATGTGTGAATTAACTCATGGCAGAGGCTGAATCTGAACCAGGTTATACAGCTCCAAACTCCCCTTCCCTTTCCTTTGTAACCATGACCTGATGTTCCCGTGAGAAGGGACACACCATGTTATTTCCTGCCTTTCATATTTGCTAAAGGTATGAGAGGATTAGTGGAATGCTCAAACTGGACCTTGTCACAACAAAATGGTGACCCCAGCAGCTCTCTAAGCCAGGGTATTGCACCGAGGCTGACGTGCCTTTTCCATAAAGGGCCACGTGATCAATGTGTTCAGCTTTGCAGGCCGTAAGGTCTCTGGTGTTAACTGCTCATCTCTGCCATACAAAGAAAGTTGCTACGGGCCAAATGTAAATAAATGGGTGGGGCTGTGTTCCAATAAAACTTTATCGACACAAAGAGACAGTGGGCCAGATTTGCCCATCCTTGGTATAGAGCATGATCCTCAAATTTAGGCGTGATCGTGTTGTTTGTAGACCCAATGAAACAGGCGATGCCTCTAACAGAAATAACGTTCGGGACTTAATGTCGCTTTGTAGACAGCATCTGTCACCGTATTTTAGCATGGTCATCAAGCAAGTTCGGGTGCCAAAGATGTAAGAAAAATTTACAACACCCCCCCCCCAAAAAAAATTTTATATAGAGAAAAATCTGATCCAGTGACCTTTTATTTCCATCTTAAATTGGGGAGCGGGGAGCCGGCTCCCTTTGACCTGAGTATAGGACGCCCTTGGCCAGCTCACAAGAGCAATGTCCCATGGCAGCAGTGTTTGGACACCACTGAGGCTATGCACTGCAAATATCAGGTCACGGTTAAGAAGTTCCCCTGGTAGGTCCCCAAGAAGCCACTGGTCGATAAATTACGGAATTGGGGTCTGTGAGGAGAGCAACCCACTCCTCACTAATAGTCCGTGCAACAATCAGCTCGATTACTGGGCGGAGTTTATTCAAAGCAGCCAAGAGGTGTCTAGGGGCTTACTCTTTTGTGTTTGTGGCATCTAGCCTTGAATTTCAGAAAGTGCTACTCGGTTAGTCTAAACTTGCAAAATGACGGAATTTACGTATGTCTAAGGCATGAAGGCGCATCTTAGGGCTTGTACCCAAACTCGAGATGTTGGAACGATACAGTTAATTTTTTAAACTTTGTATTTTAAAATCATTATAGACGCTACCACTCAGCTGTACCCACTGAACCGTGGTCTCTCACCTGCAGAATGGGACCGGCGACCACGGAGGATTAAAGCACGTTCGGACGGGAACGTGCTGGGGGCCGGTGCCGGCCCCACACAGGAAGCCAACCGGGGAGCCGCGATAATCACCCCCATTACACAGACGAGAGAAACCGAGGCTCAGTGAGCTCGAGAGCGTTTTCCCAGAAGCACAAGGCTGGGAACCGGTGCTCGCGGCCAGGATTTCTGATCCTCAAAGCTCTCCGCTCCCCTCCCAGCTCTCAACCTCATTTCTTGTCCCCCGACTTCAACAAAGACACGCTGAGCTGTGGGCCAGGCACCGGCCTGGGAGCCCAGGTGATGGCAGTGAGTGACACAGCGGAGATCCCAGTCTCTGGAAAGCTTACGGGCCAGGGGGAGAGAGGGTCGTAAGGGACAATCGCAGAAATAAATGGAGAGCCACAGACTGGGACGAGAGCTGGGAAGGGAAAGCAGGAGCTGCTGTAGTGACAGAGAGTCTGGGGTTGGTGGCGGGGGCGGGGAGCGGGTGGCAACCAAAACCCAGGGACCGGAGAAGAACGTTCCAGGCAGAGGAAACGGCAGCCGCGAAGGCTCCGAGGGAAGGCAGTGCCTGGCATGGCCGCAGAACCACAAGGCGGCCAGCGGTGGTGCTGACGCAGTGACATCAGGAAAGCGGCAGATGATGACAGTTAGGCAGGGCTTCTCAACCTGTCCCTTCTGCCATTTTGGACCAGAACGTTCTTTTCTGGGGGGAGCGGGGCATCCTGTGTACTGTACGATATTTAGCAGCATCCCTGGTCTCTACCCGCTGGTTCCCAGTAGCGCCGCCGCCTGGTCGTGACGAGCAAACACGTCTCCTGACATTGCCCACCATCCACTCGCCTCTGCTGTACGGAGCCACGTGGGCACAGAATGAAATAATCCTAAGCCAAAAAAGCCCTCGCTGCGTACGAAATACAGACCCAGTGAGTGGAGAAGATGCACTCCACTCACGTGACGAATTATTTGGGGGACAGTTAAATTCCTGCGCTCGGCAGACCGGGAGCTCCCTGAGAGCTGTCTGTCACGTGCCATTTCCCTGGTGCCTCGCACAGGACCTGAGACACCAAAGCTCAGGAGGCACGTGGCAGTGTGTGAGAAAGACAGAGAAGCTTCCTGGAGTCCCGGAGACTCATCCCTGTCTCTGGCAGCTTCGGAAGCCAAGGGCCGGACACACGGCAGCAGGCGCTGGCTTTGAGAATGGCCCTGGAGGAGCTGCAGCCCCTGCTGGTGTGTCAACAGCTCCTCCAGGGTCCTCGAATGCTAGAGTTTAGGGTCTGAGTTCTGTAGGACAGGGGGACAGAGTCTCAGAGTCTCGGCTGCTGCATCCACCAGCACGGGCCCCGCACGCACGCTTCTGCATGGCCATCGGACACCTTAAAAGAGGCGGAGAGAGTGGAGACGTGTCAACTACAGGTGGTGAGGTGGGAATTGGGGGAAAAGCCACGCAAATCGGCGCTGACGGTAAGAAAAGAAATTTCTTACCTTGGTGCAGTGACCACCTGTGCTACTGAGGTGGTGGCTGGTGTCGCATTGAAAATCAAAGAATGACCAGGCAATGATTTCAGGTCATTTGGACCCTTCACAAGCCCTGGGATCGCACTCAACAGCTTAGATGAGACTTCACAGATAGCTTGCAACTCTGTAGGCGTGAGTTATAGGCTCGGTCTTGACCCCAGAGAATGCAGGTAAGTGAGATGGGGACAGCCAAGAGGGGCCAGGTGACATGCTTCTTTCATTTGCTACTAGCCATGTCCAAGAGGAAATGTGCAAGGCTTTCCTGGCTTGGTCTTAATTTATCCTCACAAGAGCCTCATGTGGTAATTATGATTCTATTTTATAAGTGAGGAATAGATAAGAAATTTCGCCTTGGTGCAGTGACCACCTGTGCTTCAGTTTGGAGAGATTAGGAATGTGACCTCCATCTTCCAGCTAGCAAGCCTGAACTGCCACCGCGACCCCCTCACCCTCAGCTCTAGCTACGCCGGTCTCCTTGCAGACCTGCCTCAGGACATTTGCACAGGTGGCTTCCTGTGCCTGGATTACTCTGTCCCCCCTTCTTCACCCGCTTAACTCCTCCCAACCTTCACGCCTCGACTGACTCATTGCCAAGAAGCCTTCTCTGGCCTTTCGCCAGACCAAACCACCCTATTAAAATTCTCCTATTATCAGGGCTTCCTTTTCCACCTCAGGACTTGTTAAAGCAGCGGTTTAAGAAAAGAGTGACTGTTGGCTGGCTCCCCCGCTCTATGTGTATGTGTCAGATCCAAGATGGCTGCAAATTCTTTGACGTTCTGCTCTTGGCGAGGTGGAGTCTTATCCCCCTTGAAACTAGGCTGGTCTTAGGCACTCGTGTGACCAACAGGATGTGGCGGGAGCGAGTTTCCGGAAGCTCTGTAGGAAGCTGCTGCTGGGACACGTGGAACATTCATTCTTGGGAAGCGCCCTCTGGGAACCCAGCCATCACGCTGCGAGAAGCCCAAGGCACATGTGACAGCTCCGGCTGAGCTCCCAGCCAACGGCCAGCACCGACCGCCAGCCCTGGGAGTGAGCCATGCTAGTCATCCACCCCAGGACACCTTCAGGTGACTGCAGCCCCAGCCCACACCTGACTGTGACACGTGTGAAAACTCAAGAGAGAACCGTCCAGCTAAGCCCAGTCAACATATAAAACTAAGAGATGATAACGAATAAGCCACTAAGTTTGGGAGCAATTAATTTGTCACGAGCAATAGATAAGGAGGACCCCGTAGAATCCGACGTGCTGAGCAGCTGTCCGCGCCTCAGGTGTGCATACCTGAGGCAGCCGCTATGACTAGGTGCTTAATAAATCTACTATCTGTTGATTCGATGAAGAATTGAATGTGTGAATTAACTCATGGCAGAGGCTGAATCTGAACCAGGTTATACAGCTCCAAACTCCCCTTCCCTTTCCTTTGTAACCATGACCTGATGTTCCCGTGAGAAGGGACACACCATGTTATTTCCTGCCTTTCATATTTGCTAAAGGTATGAGAGGATTAGTGGAATGCTCAAACTGGACCTTGTCACAACAAAATGGTGACCCCAGCAGCTCTCTAGGCCAGGTATTGCACCGAGGCTGACGTGCCTTTTCCATAAAGGGCCACGTGATCAATGTGTTCAGCTTTGCAGGCCATAAGGTCTCTGGTGTAACTGCTCATCTCTGCCATACAAAGAAAGTTGCTACGGGCCAAATGTAAATAAATGGGTGGGGCTGTGTTCCAATAAAACTTTATCGACACAAAGAGACAGTGGGCCAGATTTGCCCATCCTTGGTATAGAGCATGATCCTCAAATTTAGGCGTGATCGTGTTGTTTGTAGACCCAATGAAACAGGCGATGCCTCTAACAGAAATAACGTTCGGGACTTAATGTCGCTTTGTAGACAGCATCTGTCACCGTATTTTAGCATGGTCATCAAGCGAGTTCGGGTGCCAAAGATGTAAGAAAAATTTACAACACCCCCCCCTAAAAAAAATTTTATATAGAGAAAAATCTGATCCAGTGACCTTTTATTTCCATCTTAAATTGGGGAGCGGGGAGCCGGCTCCCTTTGACCTGAGTATAGGACGCCCTTGGCCAGCTCACAAGAGCAATGTCCCATGGCAGCAGTGTTTGGACACCACTGAGGCTATGCACTGCAAATATCAGGTCACGGTTAAGAAGTTCCCCTGGTAGGTCCCCAAGAAGCCACTGGTCGATAAATTACGGAATTGGGGTCTGTGAGGAGAGCAACCCACTCCTCACTAATAGTCCGTGCAACAATCAGCTCGATTACTGGGCGGAGTTTATTCAAAGCAGCCAAGAGGTGTCTAGGGGCTTACTCTTTTGTGTTTGTGGCATCTAGCCTTGAATTTCAGAAAGTGCTACTCGGTTAGTCTAAACTTGCAAAATGACGGAATTTACGTATGTCTAAGGCATGAAGGCGCATCTTAGGGCTTGTACCCAAACTCGAGATGTTGGAACGATACAGTTAATTTTTTAAACTTTGTATTTTAAAATCATTATAGACGCTAGACACTTCATTTTTAAGCGAGCCACAGAGGCATGGCTAATGTGAATTTTCAGGCACCAGAAATTTGCTATTCTAATTATTATTAGCAATAATGGCTCAATATGTGAAGAACTCCTGAACTCACAAAGCAATTTTTTTAAAAGAGGGTATTGCATCATGTTATTCTTAGACCAGTCCCGGGGTTAGGTAGAACAGGTATAATCATTTTTATTTTACAGATGAAGAGAGGGAGGCTCACAGTGGAGACCAGTGACCTTGCCCAGGGTCACAGCTAGTAAGTGGCAGAGATGAGGCTGCAGGTCAAGCCTGCTTAGCTCCAGCCCCTCACATGTGCTCCACTTCCAGAGAACACGGTGATTCCTCTCCGGCAATAATTAATATGCGATGTATTTTCCCGTGACTCTTTACGAATCCAGCGCCATCCCCCAAAATGTGCTTCGTTAATTATTCAGATTTTTTTTTTAGCCAAGAGTCCAAATGTTCAATCGAATGGGTGTGCATGTTATTTGTGCATACCATATTTTTAAAGGGAGGCAAATGTCCAATAATAATCCAAGGGCTTGGCCTGGAAGTAAATTTCAACTGAAAACATCAATTTACTATCTGGATTTGCCTCCATGTCAACAACTGAATCTTTCTTGATTGACCCAATAAAACCCACTTGGATTTAAACACCAGGGTGGGAGGTTAGTTGGTCCAAACCAGATGGCCTGTCTTTGGGACCTTACCAAACATAGGCCAGCTGCTCTTGTGACAATGTACTTGAACCACCCCAGATATGCTCACAGCATCCCTCCCACCACAGTGGTGTGCACGCTGGGTCAGCCTGCACTTTGGTTTACCTTATGAGAATCCCCTTTCCAATCAAAGAGCAGGACTCCACGAAGAACCCGCGGAAAATTAAGAATTAGACATATATTTTGGTCTGAAGAGAACACGCCCGTGCCTTGCCTCTCACTGTTCTTTGTGATGGGAGGCTGGCTAAAAGAATTACTGTGAAGCTTCTCGAAAACCTTGCCGAGTAAGGAGGGGCAGACTGAATTTCCCAGAGATGACTGTGAGTATCTCGCCCACCCCATCTACTTTTCTGCAAGGTGACCTGGCCACACACGCCCCCCTCGTCTCCTCATCCCAACAAGGGGTAGGGTCTGTTTGCCCAGTCCCTGGAATCTGGTCGGGCCCCATGACTGCTCTCAAGAGACAGAATAGGGAGGGGGGTGCTGTGTTGGTTTTGGGCATGGTCCTCATCTTTCTGGCAGCCTCCGTTTCCTGCCTCCTGGAGGCCAGCTGCCACTCAAAAGCGTCACTACCCTGAGTCTATCCTGCTGTGAGAAAAATCAAGCCACGGCAAGAGTCTCTGGAAGACCAGATGACACGCGGAAGGAGAGGGAGGTCGAGGAGGAAGAAGTCAACAGGTGTATGGATGCAGAAGCCATCCTAGAAGAAAATTCTCCAGCTCCAGCTGCCACCGCATGGAGCAAAAACCACCTCCTGGCAGAGCCCCTCCTAAATCCTGACCCACAGAATAGTGAACGAAACACGGCGTCCGGTTTAAGCCACTCGGTTTTCAGATACAGATACAGCCTTGCTTTGCTGCGCTCCACGGATGTTGCGCCTTTCACACGTGAAGGCAAGACACTTCCCCCGTAAAAAAAAAAAGATTGCCACTGGCTTTACTGAGATACTTTATTACGGTGGCCTGGGACCGAGCCCGCCACGTCTCTGAGGCATGCCCATGGCTTCTTACACAATGACAGGCAGCTGGCGCATGCTTTTGTAAAAAACAAAACGTAAGCGAGACCTCACTCAAGGCCCCTGTGAAGGGCTGTCCAGTTTGTGAGCTGCAATCTAGCGGGTGCCCATCACCGAGTCCTGCCTGGGGAGGACAGCCCTGGCCCAGGGGAACACTTTCTCTTGTCTCTCTGCTAAAAGGGTACCTTGATCAGCCCCTCGAAGGCCCCGTGTAGACTAGCAGTGACTCCAAGCTCGGCTGTCCAGACTTGAGACCTTGACCCCCGGAAATCTAAGAGTTTTAAGCAAAAACGTGATCACCGCGGCCAATCGCAGTTAATTTTCTCTGCTGCTCTCCTGGTCACGTCGGTGGGCTTGCCAACTCTATCTGGTGCTTCTTCCAGTGGCTGTCCCCAGATGGGGCTGATGCCTGTCCCAACCTGCGGGGCCACTGTCTCACAGGTGGTGCCTGCTGATTCGTGCCACAGGACAATGCCCACCCCTGCACAGAGCTCATTGCTGGGTCCTCAATTCTACACCTCAAGGGCAGGGATTTGCTCCCCGTCACCTTTCAGTGAAGGCTGGCAGTTGGGCTCATTCAGAACCCATTAAGATGACTTTTTTCCTCCAAGGCCCTTCCGTGAGGATTGAATACTAATGAGCCTCCAGGCCAAAGGATGGGCCTCCTGCTGCCCTCCGGCGCTGGGCAGTGGCTCAGTGGGGACAGTCCTCTGTGCTGTCCTGTCCACCTTCGCACTCTCCTGAGTCAACACGGATTATTGTTACCTCACAGGATGACTGAAGGCTCGCTGTGCCATGGTGGCAGCGCCTCAGGAAATGCTCTCACAGTATGAGCGAGTCTCGTGGGCCACGTCACCTAGATGTCGGCGGCCGAAGCCGCTCTGCCTCCCAGGAAGGAATAGGAAGTCTAGTCAGCCTCCGTCTCGCCATGTGTGCCTGTCCTAGGAAGCTTTAAGTCTGTCCATCCGGCCCAGGGGACGTTTGGACATCCTGCCTCCTTTCCTTCCTCTGAGAAGTGGGTGCATGTCGCTTGGACTCGGGAGCCGGAAGCATCTGCGTTCACGTCCAGACTCTGCTGCTTCTTAGCTACGCTTCTCTGGGGCTCCTGTTTTGTCACCTATAAAATGAGGGCAACAGCACCCAGGAAACCTGTGAGGACCGGCAAGAGAAGGCCACGTCTGCTAGCAATGGTGGCACACAAGTTATTCTCCGTGGTTCGTGAGCAAAACTTTTTGGAAAAATTTCAATAGTCACGTCCTCATGCTGACGTATAGTAGAAGAAAAGAGGCTTCACGGATACCATGATTTTACGGATATTATAGTTTAAGGTTGAGGCTAAGTAAAAAGTGAGTGGATGTCGAGAAAAAATATTAAGTAACTGTTGCTGGGGAAGGTGTTAGGCGGATGCTGTGGAAACACAGAAAATTACGTGTATGGATCCATCCCCACCGCCTGCACGCACATAGTAGGTACACAGCCCCGCTACCCCAGCACATAGTAGGGCTGGATAAGGCTATTTCCCTCTCCCTCTCCTGTCGGTGCAGCACAGACACTTGTGACAGCATCAGTCTCCACCCTTGAACTTGGCTCCAGCCTCATCAGGGCTTGACCAAGGCTTAGAAGTTGGAGGCGGAGTCCCCGATGTCTCGGGGACGTCTCCCTTGCCAGGGGGACGAGGAGGAACAGTCTTCGGCTTTGGAGGACGTGATTTCCCTTTAAGCTCCTCGTAAACAGCGGGGCTGGCCCACCTCGATAAACTCTTACTCAGGGCTCGCAATTCCCTGCCCTGCCACGCCATATGCTGCCCTTTCTCTGTGTTTAACTCCCCGCTGACGACTGATGAGACTAAGATGCATGAAGAAGTGCGGGATGAAAGCCAGAAAAGGCTCCTCATTAGCATCATCTATATATTTTAAGTGCCAAGAAATGATTTTTTCTTGGACCTACCAATTAGATAGGATGCCAGATTGCTCCCCTCCAAATGTCGGCCAGCTCAACCAACTGAGCAGGCGTATTAGCTCAGTCAGACCACGGGCTAAGAATTCTTAAACTTCTAGGGAGCCACGGAATGTCTCCGTTTCCAGAAACCACAGCCCACACCGAAACGTGCGGCACCCCAGTCCCTGCTTCAGAAAAGGCCCTCTGCAAACTGTTCGGAAGAACTAGTCCAACTGGGACCCCAAACTTTCACTGGCTGCTGTTTGTTCGACCCGTGGCCGCCCCTGAACTGTATTCATTCCATTTACCCCGAATGGCTTTTCTTTCCCCAACATTCAACCAGACTGTCTCCTGTCACCGTGCCCTTGCTCATGCTGTTCCCTGGAGGTGCGATGCGCTTCCAGCCCCTGCCTCTTGGCCCAGAGAGCTTACACGCATCCTTTCAACTCAGCCCTCCAAGAAGCCGCCTCTGACTTCCTAAGAGTTAACTGGCCGTGAGCTCTGCTCCGTACCGGGAAAGGGGCAGAGCAACGTGACCGTACGTGTCTGCAGAGCGAGTACGGG
>NW_011889194.1:438476-440495 GCF_000151845.1 Pteropus vampyrus
ATCGCTGACAGTCAAACTATTAACGCAACTCGCAACCCGCCCCTGCCTGACATAATACGTGGCAGGGCCGCTGCGGTATTTTCAGAGGGACAGGAAAGTCACAGGGCAGCTTAGGGGACATGACCTAAGCTCTGGAGTCACACAGAGCCTAACCTTCACCCTGTCGCTTAGCAGCTGTGTGCTCTTGGCCAAGTCAAACCTCGAGAGCCTCAGACTTCTCATCTGTAAAACAGAGGTGGGCCGTGGGGGCACCGTGAGAATTAAGAGATATGTAGGACTTGGCCTGGGGCTGGGCACATAGTAGGTGCTCAATAAATGATCGTGGCTATGGTCACAAATGCATGATTATTTGCGGTTATAATTACGATCATCAAACGTCCTTCGGTCTCTCGAAAAGTGCTAAAAGCATCGCTGATGATGTATCTGAGTTTCGGAGACATGCTCGGCCCCTGCCTGGGGGGCCTTGGGGGGTCTCTTGGCAGAACAGTACTTTTCCACTGGGCTCACCCAACGAGGTCTCCCTTTGCTTGCTTTCCTTTTATTTTTTTTGTTTCCATGAACGATTAACCATCATTCAGAGGGGAGGAGGAGAGAAATTACAGCAATGTTCCTTGTTCTGGTCCCCGCTGGGTTGGGAGGCTGCTATTTTAGACTCAATCAGCTACCTGCAGGGTCACTGGATGAAATGCCTCCCCACGAGAATCTGTTGGAAGTGTCACCATTGGGAGGCTTCCCCCAGTGACCTGGGGCCTGAAAAACTCCAACCGCTCAGAAGCCCCCAGGCACCTCAACTTAACCCGGGATGGGAGCCCAGTTTCTTTAAGGAGCACCCCTCCTGGAAAAATGGCACCTCTCCCTGACTCTGCAGGGAAAAATGCAAGGTCCGTCCTCTGAAAGCAGTTACACCCTAGTTGTGAGGATCGAACACCCCTCTGCGTGAACAGATTTACGTCTCTAACCACTGAATTCAAGAAATCGTTAAGAGTGGGCTTTCTTCCCTTGGCCCAAGTAAGGGGAGAGGAAGACAGCCAGGACACACATCGAGCTGGAGATGACAGCGTGGCAGCCGTGTAGGGAGCGGTCCAGGATAATTCAGCCGCTGGCTCACAGGAAAGCATGCACACTGGTCTCGCCAGCCGGGAACAGGACACCGGTCTGGTGTTCCAATCCCAGCACCAGCTACGTAAGTTAATGGCAGGACGCAATGCAAAAGAGAACTGTTTAAAACCTATTAAAGATTTCAAGATGGTGACCGCAGAGCATTAAAGGCGCCCTTCTGAGTGTGGCATCCAGCGCATCCGTATGGGGGGCACGCCCATGAAGCCAACCCTGCCGGCTTCTCTTTCTGGGCGCCTCCACTATTATCCCCAGACTTTCCCAGCCTGAACGGACCCTATGATTTTAATTTGCGCATGTCCACATTTAAAGCCTTCGCAAAGGAGCAACAGATATGGCTTTCTGGTTTCACAAACAACGAACCCCCTTGCTCGCAAAGAATGAAAATCACATAAAACAGAGTTCACCCAGAACATTCTTCAAGCAGAGCAGGATGGCGCCTGAGAAATCAGAGCTGTCCAGTGTGTGGACGAGGAACCCAGCCCTAAGCTTCATTTCATTTCTGTCGTATTATTCTGAGAGGCAGGATTCAATGAAAACCTGAGGATGAACGGCACTCATAACTTAGTTTAAAAAAATAAATAAATAAAGGAAAGAAAAGAAAAGGTAGAAATGGCCCCGACGTTTATCATAAACGGAAAATAGAAAAAGTAAAATAAGAAAAAGCGAATGAATCAAAAAATAAGTATGTAAAATTAAGTAAATAATATTAATAATTAAGAACTAGAACGCATATAATAAGGAAATAAAATACAAATAAGGCCATTTGTATGCAAGGGTCGGCAACTTTTTCTGTAAAAGTCCAGACAGTGAACATTTTCAGCTCTGCAGGCCGTAAGGTTCCTGGTGCAGCTACACTCTGCGATTCACGAGGCAAACAGCCACAGACAATACATAAATGAA
>NW_011889194.1:441345-448656 GCF_000151845.1 Pteropus vampyrus
GATAACCATCCTATTTCTGTGCCCATTTCTGTGGAATGTCCAGGACAGGTATACCTATCGGGATGGAAAACGGATTAGCAGTTGCCCGGGAAGTGACTACGAATGGGCGTGAAGAATCTTCTTAGATGAAAATGTTTTAAAACTAAATTATGGTGATGGTTGCCAAGTTCCGTGGCTTTACTAAAAATGATTGGATAGTACCCTTAAAATGTGTGAGCTGTATATAGGTATATAAGTCCTGCCTCGATCGAGTTGTTTTAAAAATTAAAGGTTCTCGTTGTGTCCTTTTGTGCTTCATTTCCCTAGTTCATAAAATGCTGGGGAATCCCATAAACTGCGACAGGCCCAGAGACCCCTGGTTGCAGATGAGGCTGGCCCAGACGCAGACCCCGGACATCACACACCCACTGACCCGTGGAGGTGGAAAGCAAGCACGCGGGAGCCAGGTCCTTGATTTTTACAGCAAGTGCCGAATTCATCTGTGGTGACAGCACCGTCGGGCTTGGCAGGGCGAGGTTTGCCAAGGTGACTCTAAGACCCACAGCCCTGATCTCCGACCCAACCCCAGGCTTGCAAAGGCCCGAGGGCAGAAAAGAAAGAGAACACTTGCCATACCGAGAGCCGAATTCGCACCCCCCAAATACACCCACACCCACAAACTCGGCGGCGTGTGCTTTGAAGCCGTCGCCCTGAAAGGGACTCCTTGGGGTCCCATTAGATGCCAGAAGCAACTCTCATGTGCTTGGAAGAAAACAAAAACTTTAACTGGAGATAGAGCTTGGCTTTCCTCCAAGTGATACAAAAAAAAATCTTATGAAATTCTGAGCTATGACGACATCTCCAGGACGATCCAAATCACTTGCGGGACATGCTAGATTTCCAGCTGATGGAAAGTCATAAAAAACGAGGAGGTGAGGTCGGCAAGGGCTGTCTAGAATGATCTCGTCTTTGCTGCAGCTTCCTTCCCCGGACTAACTTCATCACTCACGACCACACCTGATGGTGGCGGCCGGCTCAGAGTCAAAGGCAGAACCTCGGGCTGGGAACTGAGGCTCAAGCTGGCCTACGTGTGAGCCTGGGCTTGACCTTGGTCACCTGGGTGCCAGGCTCAGGCAGCTGAGCCTCCCAGGTACAGAAGGTACCCTGCCCAGGAGGCTTCAGGGCCCGGGGGAATGGATTTAGGGCTCTAGCTACTGATTCAAGTACATTCCTTTTGTAGCCCAGAAGGTATTTGGATCAGAAACACTAGCTTCACAGTCTGATAATCTCTTTCTCCCGTTTCACTGAAAAAGGAAATATCTAAGATACTGGCGAATACAGTAACATCCTTAACTCCATTTTTCTCTTTCTTCCTTTTTTTCTCCCCCTTTCCTAGCGGCAAGGCTGGATAAGCTTATCAAGCGCGGGCAAACTACATCTTAGCTCTGATCCTTTCGAGAAATCCATTTGGCGCCTTTAACATTTCATTTGGCAGATTGAATTTCGGACATGTTATTTATGGGGCTGGCTTTGCCCTTAACGGAGTATTGCATAAATCCCATTACAGTATCCACTTTAGCGTGTTTGGGGCTTTCTAAGCCAGGGTTTTATTTAAGTGGACAGCCCTAGAATGACCCTCTCTGGCTCAGAAACTCTCTCCTCTCCCTCCGGAATCAACCTTCTCAGGCCATCTCCGTCATCATCAATGTCAAGTGATGTTTTAGAAAAAGTCCTCGTGGGCACAGCACAGAACTAGGTATATCCCAGCCTCAGAGGCATCGGTGACAGTGTGTCATCAACTCTCCTCTGGAGAGTTACGGGACCCCCTTCCTGGGGCCACCTCACCCCAAACCCCTCTTTCTTTCTCGCGATGGCCAGTGAAGGTCTGTTAACGACGCGATATGTTTCTGTATTTCTTAAGCTTCCAACAAGGAAAGCACACGACTTGTAATTTCTGGGGGGAAAAATTATAAAGGAAAGTAAATTCTAGGAAAAAAATGAAGAAGAAATAGATCTGGGTTAGAAGCCCCACGTGAGGCAGCTTCTTGCTTTAACCCCTACGGTCACCACTGACCGACATGGACGACAGGCGTGTGGTCACGATGATGAACGGAGGGCCGTGTGAGACGGCGCCAGGCACACAGGTGCCCAGAGCTGCTTGGCCCTCACGCTTGGGGCACACAGCTCACTCTCTCTGGGCGGGGCCAGACAGGTCACTGCCACTGGAGGTGGCAAGGTGCCGGCGCCTCTAGGATGCCTTCTCCTAAGTAGCTCCGGGGTCCAGCATTGTGCACACTGCAGGGGTGAGGCGGGGGTGACCCCAGGCCAAAGCCTCAGCGGGTTAGGGACAGCTTCCATCCTCCTGGGACCTGTCTTGGAAGCAGACCCAGAGCTGTCTAATCACTGACTTTTCACATAAATGGGCCCAGGCGGAAATGCAAGGAAGGTGGCTGGCAGTGGACCAACCTCAGAAACCCGGGCAAAGCTAAGGGTGCCACCCGGCCTTCCGGGACCCTCTCTTTCCCAGGCGGGATCCCCCGGGGGACCTGGCAATCCAGTGTCTAGTCACTCTCTTCCACCACACAAGCAGGGCTTTTAAAAAGGCGACAGCAGCTGCAGTAAATGAAGAAGTATACACGACAAGGGACTTTGGGGGGCTATTTCAGGCTCTGTCTCGTCTGAAGGCAGCTGTGGGTTTGGCTCCATCTAAGTGTGGCCTCGGCGCGTGGGGAGGTAAACTCTTCTAAATGAGAAAATATCTCTGGGGCCTCCATTGATTCCTTCAGCCCCAATTTACAAAGTCCGTGCTGTGTGCCAGGCTCCGTGCCAGGTGCTGGCTCCTGATGGTGAGCTGCACAGAGCAGGCCCTGCCCGCAGGAGACAACCAGCTGGGGATGAATATGCAGAGGGCGAAGGTGGGGCCGGGAGAGGGTGGGTGTCCGACGCCCAGTGACACTGTGGAGCTCTAGAGCGTGGCTCGTCCAGACGAGACCAGTGAGAGCCCAAAGGGAACCCAGAGTTCCAAAAACCGAGTGCCCTCTCTCCAGCACTTAATTTTCTAAAGATTTTCTCATCTGCTTTATTTCCAGCCCATCTCAGTTGCTGGTGAGTGTCTGGAAATAGCAGAGGTACCATGCGATTTTTTATGTCCCACGAGAGACGCGGAACACGCTTGGCTTTGTTTACTTCCAACCAAAAGTGGGCGGGGAAGGGACTGGCCCAGGGTCACACAGACCAGGAGGGAGGAGCCGCTTGGCTCCAGTCCCCGCCCGCAACTGTGCCACTGTCTCGCCTTTCAGGGAAGTTGGCCGTGGCTCTGATGTCGGCACTACCGGCCTCTAAACATGCGGGCTGGCCTCCGGCGTTTGCTAAATCGAGTCTGATCATCTTATTTAAAGCTACCGCTTCCCCGCACGGCTTTTAAACCGTAGTCTGGGAACGAGGTCATCCTATAACGATGGAAAGCAGAAATTTACCCTGAGGAATTCCTTGGAGTTGGAAGTAGGACTCCAGAAAAAAAAAAAAAAAAGTATTCAGATGACCACAGAGTTAAGATGTGGCCTCAATATATTAGGATTAAATGAGATGCACTGAAGGATTAAGTAACAGCTCAGAAACACGATTTAAGTCTCCACGGGCTCCTTCCGTTTTGTAAAATTAGCATTTCTGTTGAGTTCATAACAGAGAAGAGGGGGGTTGTATTTAACTGCTTGGGTCTCACGGAGAAATGAAGACTTCCTCCACTCACTTTCCAGCGTCCCTGCTTCCCAGAGGGCAGTCGAGACGATGAGCGGAACCAAGGAATAACAACTGTCCCTCTTGTGTACTTCCTGGGTGCCAGCCCCATGCAAAGCAGTCCGCCCACATTATCTCATTTAATCCTCACGAGACCCGTTCATGGCAGGCCAATATTACGTGTCCCATTTTACCGAGAGGAGAGCTGAGTGAGGCCAGGCTAGGAATGCGGGCCACTTAACTGAGGGTTCTCAGTCCTCAGCTCACCTCTGCGACACTCTGCACAAAGAACACCAAAGATTATGTCAAGGGTGGGGCGGGACTTTTTGCCAAAATTCTTATGTCTCAGGCAGGAAGGCAGGACATCTGAGCCTGCCTGGCTCACGGCGGGGACACGCTGCCTGCTCCCCACTTAATGGCGTCTCCCTGGGCTGAACTACCACACGTGGCCACAGAAACGTACTGTCCAAACCCAGCATCCCCTGCCTGCAATCATATTTGGTTCTCGTGAAACCACGAAGGCATTTGAGGATAAGGGATCCCATGTCAAGCCCATGTGCACGATGTCGCCCGCATCTGCGTGGCGTGTGCTCCTGTAACACAGAATTATCTCTCTTCGAGCATCGCCCTGGACAAATAGCACCAGGTCCAACAAGACTGACGATTTTTCAAGCGGCAGTTATCTAGATAAAGAGAGGAGAGGGCCTGAGGGATCAGATCACCTCTCTCCATGCTCCACTTAGGAGAAGATTGTTCTCGGGGGCGGGGGACCTTTCAGGAGTGTGCAGGACCATAAATCTGGGCAGTTTAAAAAATACAGTGACGTTCACTTTCTTGGACTTCGGCATCATTTCCTCGGGGCCAAGTCAGGCTTTACCACACGTGCAGCCAAGACGCTGAGTACCGGTTGCCGCTCTGGATGGGACCATTCATTCACACATCTGCATCTTGTGCAAATCCTTCCCCTTGAGGGCGAGCTGGATTTAATGCCTCACTTCTAATGAACAGAATACGGCAGCAGGAATGCTATTTCCCGTCCACGGTTTGGTTATAAAAAGACTGCGGCTCCCCAAGTTACGCTTTCTCTCCCACGGGCTCTCTTTCTTGGATCGCTGGCTCTGGGGGGATCCACCTGCCACGTAAGGTGCAGCCCTATGATGAGGAACTCACCACCAGCTCACCACCAGCAAGGACCCGAGGCCCTCAGTCCAACAGCCTACGAGCAGCTGAGGCCTGCTGACACCCACGTGAATGACCTTCGAAGCAGCTCTCTCCCCCGTGGAGCCTTCAGATGAGAACGCAGCTCCGGCCATCGACGCGAATGTAGCACGAACTGAAAACTTTCATCTTTTCCAATCCAAGCAATACATACTCGTTGAGGGAAAAAAAAAAAAAAAAAATCAGAAAATAACGGTTCAAGAGAGACCTTGAATCGGAACACTCAGCGAGGCTGCAACTTGATCCGTGAACCGCAGAAACTGTTGGATGATAAATGTCTGTTGTTTTAAGCCACTAAGTTTTGGGGGTAATTTGTTGCTCAGCATTAGGGAATGAACACAGTGCCACATACAGTCGTCTTGAATATCATTAATAATACACATCTCGTAGAGATGGTGAATTCATTTGTACTTCAGAAAGCCCCGAGGTGGCTGAGAGGACATTTCGAGATTCTAGAGCCAAAGCCACAAAATCAACCTGAAGGCATTAGATGAATCTGCACTTATTTTGCGAAGACAGAAATGAACACATACCATCACTGGACCCATTAATATAAGAAAACGAAACAGAGAACAAAACCTTTCCTGAGAACGGTTCGACAGGGAAACGTAAACAGCTGTCAGATCTCTACTATTTAATCACATCACAGAGATGTGCTACTCAACACAAGTAAGCAATAAACTATACATATCAGGATGGCCGTCTGAGGACACATCCCTAGCTAGTCGTAGTCGGTACACCTGGATTCTGTCAGTTCCCTGTGCCAGCTGTTTCTCGTTCTTTGCTCTTAATTACCTGAAGAGTAGCAGGACGACAAGCTGTAGAGACCCATGGACCAGCGGTCCAGTCCCACCTCTGCCCCTCACTACCCGAGTGACCTTGGGGAAACAGGAATAGAATCTTATTTCCTCACCTGGATAGTAAGATCCGGCTCACCGTGCCAATGTAAGGGTTCGAGGTATCTCCATCGGCACCGGTCTATGGCACCTGGTTGCCCAATAAAACCCACACTTCCTTGTGTAATCTCTTCCTTGGCTCTCTGCTATGACCCGTGGTAACCCTGGCTGGATATCTCCAATGCGCTTGGGCCTCACACTTTAGGATCAAGGGATCCAGTAGCGGCTAGGAATTTAAGGGAAAGATGACTGACTCAGAAAAGTCAAGTTCTAACACTTATGCTGCATGTGGGGTGAGCGCCTCACCTACTTAATTCATCTGTAAAATGGGGAGAACACCACTAACCGCTGTCATGACAACTCAATGGCGTAACACAGTTAGGGATTGGGAATAGTGCCAGGAACACAGCAAACAAACATCAAACAAACGTTAGCTATTTTATCAAAATTATTATGTATTATTATTAGTCTCACTAGCGTTCCTTAATTTGTAATCAGTTACATAGGGTCTATGAGACAAATCGGCCCCACAGAAATGTTTCGTTTGTTTGGACGGTGTATTATTAAAATAAATTAATCAATTTGAGTCAGTTGCCAATGTGTATTAGAGATTACACTGCCAAGTCCACTGTCCACTAAGGCGGAGCATGTGTCCCTCCATTTGCCACTGTCCTCACCGCTCCCTACCACCTTGCACCTGTCCTATAGGACATAGTTACCTAGCTGCCTGGCTTTACGGGCATTTGAGTTTTAGACCCTTGCTATAAGTCTTTAAAGAGTTGTCTCCATTTGTAAATCCTAAGGCCTTTTTAAAATATATATATCAAGTACTCTAAGTAGCAATGGCAAGAACAGATAATGGATAAGATGAAGTCTTCCCTAAGGAAACTCACAGCACTGTAGTGCCAGGTAATGACAGGATAAAGACAGAGTCAGATCAAGAGGAGAATAGAGATCCAGTTCTCTGCAATAATCCTCTGCGCATGACCCAAAAACAAGCTGCCGGAACTTAAATATCACATTTTTCGCCCTCCCCCTGCTACTGTGATGGTTAACTTTATACGTGCATTGGACTGGGCCACGAGGTGCCCGGACATTCGGTCAAACATTATTCGGGGTGTGTCTTTGAGGGAGTTTTCTGTATGAGGTTCATGATTGAATTGGCAGACTGAGTGAAGCTGGCCGACCTCCTTAATGCGGTGGGTCAGGCCCAACCAGTTGAAGGTCTGAGTAGATCATAAGGGCTGACCCTTCTGTAAATAAGGGGGAAATCCTCCCGCCTGCCTTCATTCTATGGCGGGCAGTGGAGCTTCGTTTTTACAGACTAGGGGTGCTGAAGCCAGATCACCTGGGTGCAAAGCCCGGCTCTGTTCTGTGACCTTGAGCAAGGGTCTTAAACCCGTTCATAAAGTACGTGTGAAAACAGTAGTTACCTCATAAGATCACAAGGATTGAAATTCAAACAAAGGGTTCAACACATGCT